>NC_090927.1:844831475-844901475 GCF_040938575.1 Ambystoma mexicanum
CCCAGGTGGTCTCCCATCCAGGTACTAACTAGGCCCGACACTGCTTAGCTTCTGAGATCAGACGAGATCAGGCGCATTCAGTGTGGTGTGGCCGTAGGCTCTGGGCCTAGTGAGTTTTGTACTTTTAAGCATCTAGTCGGCTAGACCTTGCAGTTTTAAAAGGCAATTGAGAAAGGGCTCACTTCCTGAACTTGGAGCACAAAAAAGCCTACAGCACCTGGTATTCCCAGGCGGTCTCCCATCCAGGTACTAACTAGGCCTGACACTGCTTAACTTCCGAGATCAGACGAGATCGGGTGCATTCAGTGTGGTGTGGCCGTAGGCTCTAGGAATGCTAAGAATATTACTCTTATGCATTTGCATTTAGTAAGCTAAGCCATGCAGCCACTTGCAACATGATACCACGCTCATCGCTCGATCAGGCTCGATCAGGCGAGATATATAAGACTGGTGGGCCCATTCAGGACTCCTATGTCTGGTAGGATAACTTTAATTCATCCATCCTGTGTCTGTTGCAGGGAGGTGGAGAGAACAATCAACACAATAATGGGTTTCTTTCATGCCTCTTGAAGGACTCAATATTCTCTGTACTGCATTACATGTGAAAGTCGATTTATTACCCATGAACACACTACCTGTATGCTAATTCTATGTAAAAAGGTAGCTCCAGCCCTCATGATGTTGTCCAACATTTCCGCTATAAAACGGGATACAATTATTTTGGAAACATACCAAATTTGAAAAATAATTGAGAAGTTGCGCAATTACTAATCATGGAGCACAAAAAAGCCTACAGCACCTGGT
Organism: Ambystoma mexicanum; assembly: GCF_040938575.1. Classification (NCBI taxonomy): domain Eukaryota; kingdom Metazoa; phylum Chordata; class Amphibia; order Caudata; family Ambystomatidae; genus Ambystoma; species Ambystoma mexicanum. The sequence goes on from NC_090927.1 coordinate 844,832,280, forward strand.
ATTCCCAGGCAGTCTCCCATCCAGGTACTAACTAGGCCCGACCCTGCTTAGCTTCCGAGATCGGGCGCATTCAGTGTGGTGTGGCCGTAGGCTCTGGGCCTAGTGAGTTTTGTACTTTTAAGCATCTAGTCGGCTAGACCTTGCAGTTTTGAAAGGCAATTGTGAAATGGCTCACTTCCTGAACTTGGAGCACAAAAAAGCCTACAGCACCTGGTATTCCCAGGCGGTCTCCCATCCAGGTACTAACGAGGCCCGACACTGCTTAGCTTCCGAGATCAGACGCATTCAGTGTGGTGTGGCCGTAGGCTCTGGGCCTTGTGAGTTTTGTACTTTTAAGCATCTAGTCGGCTAGACCTTGCAGTTTTGAAAGGCAATTGTGAAATGGCTCACTTCCTGAACTTGGAGCACAAAGAAGCCTACAGCACCTGGTATTCCCAGGCGGTCTCCCATCCAGGTACTAACTAGGCCCGACACTGCTTAGCTTCTGAGATCAGACGAGATCAGGCGCATTCAGTGTGGTGTGGCCGTAGGCTCTGGGCCCAGTGAGTTTTGTACTTTTAAGCATCTAGTCGGCTAGACCTTGCAGTTTTAAAAGGCAATTGAGAAAGGGCTCACTTCCTGAACTTGGAGCACAAAAAAGCCTACAGCACCTGGTATTCCCAGGCGGTCTCCCATCCAGGTACTAACTAGGCCTGACACTGCTTAACTTCCGAGATCAGACGAGATCGGGTGCATTCAGTGTGGTGTGGCCGTAGGCTCTAGGAATGCTAAGAATATTACTCTTATGCATTTGCATTTAGTAAGCTAAGCCATGCAGCCACTTGCAACATGATACCACGCTCATCGCTCGATCAGGCTCGATCAGGCGAGATATATAAGACTGGTGGGCCCATTCAGGACTCCTATGTCTGGTAGGATAACTTTAATTCATCCATCCTGTGTCTGTTGCAGGGAGGTGGAGAGAACAATCAACACAATAATGGTTTTCTTTCATGCCTCTTGAAGGACTCAATATTCTCTGTACTGCATTACATGTGAAAGTCGATTTATTACCCATGAACACACTACCTGTATGCTAATTCTATGTAAAAAGGTAGCTCCAGCCCTCATGATGTTGTCCAACATTTCCGCTATAAAACGGGATACAATTATTTTGGAAACATACCAAATTTGAAAAATAATTGAGAAGTTGCGCAATTACTAATCATGGAGCACAAAAAAGCCTACAGCACCTGGTATTCCCAGGCAGTCTCCCATCCAGGTACTAACTAGGCCCGACCCTGCTTAGCTTCCGAGATCGGGCGCATTCAGTGTGGTGTGGCCGTAGGCTCTGGGCCTAGTGAGTTTTGTACTTTTAAGCATCTAGTCGGCTAGACCTTGCAGTTTTGAAAGGCAATTGTGAAATGGCTCACTTCCTGAACTTGGAGTACAAAAAAGCCTACAGCACCTGGTATTCCCAGGTGGTCTCCCATCCAGGTACTAACTAGGCCCGACACTGCTTAGCTTCCGAGATCAGACGAGATCGGGCGCAATCAGTGTGGTGTGGCCGTAGGCTCTGGGCCTAGTGAGTTTTGTACTTTTAAGCATCTAGTCAGCTAGACCTTGCAGTTTTGAAAGGCAATTGAGAAATGGCTCACTTCCTGAACTTGGAGCACAAAAAAGCCTACAGCACCTGGTATTCCCAGGCGGTCTCCCATCCAGGTACTAACGAGGCCCGACACTGCTTAGCTTCCGAGATCAGACGAGATGGGGCGCATTCAGTGTGGTGTGGCCGTAGGCTCTGGGCCTTGTGAGTTTTGTACTTTTAAGCATCTAGTCAGCTAGACCTTGCAGTTTTGAAAGGCAATTGAGAAATGGCTCACTTCCTGAACTTGGAGCACAAAAAAGCCTACAGCACCTGGTATTCCCAGGCGGTCTCCCATCCAGGTACTAACGAGGCCCGACACTGCTTAGCTTCCGAGATCAGACGAGATCGGGCGCATTCAGTGTGGTGTGGCCGTAGGCTCTGGGCCTTGTGAGTTTTGTACTTTTAAGCATCTAGTCGGCTAGACCTTGCAGTTTTAAAAGGCAATTGAGAAAGGGCTCACTTCCTGAACTTGGAGCACAAAAAAGCCTACAGCACCTGGTATTCCCAGGCGGTCTCCCATCCAGGTACTAACTAGGCCTGACACTGCTTAACTTCCGAGATCAGACGAGATCGGGTGCATTCAGTGTGGTGTGGCCGTAGGCTCTAGGAACGCTAAGAATATTACTCTTATGCATTTGCATTTAGTAAGCTAAGCCATGCAGCCACTTGCAACATGATACCACGCTCATCGCTCGATCAGGCTCGATCAGGCGAGATATATAAGACTGGTGGGCCCATTCAGGACTCCTATGTCTGGTAGGATAACTTTAATTCATCCATCCTGTGTCTGTTGCAGGGAGGTGGAGAGAACAATCAACACAATAATGGTTTTCTTTCATGCCTCTTGAAGGACTCAATATTCTCTGTACTGCATTACATGTGAAAGTCGATTTATTACCCATGAACACACTACCTGTATGCTAATTCTATGTAAAAAGGTAGCTCCAGCCCTCATGATGTTGTCCAACATTTCCGCTATAAAACGGGATACAATTATTTTGGAAACATACCAAATTTGAAAAATAATTGAGAAGTTGCGCAATTACTAATCATGGAGCACAAAAAAGCCTACAGCACCTGGTATTCCCAGGCAGTCTCCCATCCAGGTACTAACTAGGCCCGACACTGCTTAGCTTCTGAGATCAGACGAGATCAGGCGCATTCAGTGTGGTGTGGCCGTAGGGTCTGGGCCTAGTGAGTTTTGTACTTTTAAGCATCTAGTCGGCTAGACCTTGCAGTTTTGAAAGGCAATTGTGAAATGGCTCACTTCCTGAACTTGGAGCACAAAAAAGCCTACAGCACCTGGTATTCCCAGGTGGTCTCCCATCCAGGTACTAACTAGGCCCGACACTGCTTAGCTTCTGAGATCAGACAAGATCAGGCGCATTCAGTGTGGTGTGGCCGTAGGCTCTGGGCCTAGTGAGTTTTGTACTTTTAAGCATCTAGTCGGCTAGACCTTGCAGTTTTAAAAGGCAATTGAGAAAGGGCTCACTTCCTGAACTTGGAGCACAAAAAAGCCTACAGCACCTGGTATTCCCAGGCGGTCTCCCATCCAGGTACTAACTAGGCCTGACACTGCTTAACTTCCGAGATCAGACGAGATCGGGTGCATTCAGTGTGGTGTGGCCGTAGGCTCTAGGAATGCTAAGAATATTACTCTTATGCATTTGCATTTAGTAAGCTAAGCCATGCAGCCACTTGCAACATGATACCACGCTCATCGCTCGATCAGGCTCGATCAGGCGAGATATATAAGACTGGTGGGCCCATTCAGGACTCCTATGTCTGGTAGGATAACTTTAATTCATCCATCCTGTGTCTGTTGCAGGGAGGTGGAGAGAACAATCAACACAATAATGGGTTTCTTTCATGCCTCTTGAAGGACTCAATATTCTCTGTACTGCATTACATGTGAAAGTCGATTTATTACCCATGAACACACTACCTGTATGCTAATTCTATGTAAAAAGGTAGCTCCAGCCCTCATGATGTTGTCCAACATTTCCGCTATAAAACGGGATACAATTATTTTGGAAACATACCAAATTTGAAAAATAATTGAGAAGTTGCGCAATTACTAATCATGGAGCACAAAAAAGCCTACAGCACCTGGTATTCCCAGGCAGTCTCCCATCCAGGTACTAACTAGGCCCGACCCTGCTTAGCTTCCGAGATCGGGCGCATTCAGTGTGGTGTGGCCGTAGGCTCTGGGCCTAGTGAGTTTTGTACTTTTAAGCATCTAGTCGGCTAGACCTTGCAGTTTTGAAAGGCAATTGTGAAATGGCTCACTTCCTGAACTTGGAGCACAAAAAAGCCTACAGCACCTGGTATTCCCAGGCGGTCTCCCATCCAGGTACTAACGAGGCCCGACACTGCTTAGCTTCCGAGATCAGACGCATTCAGTGTGGTGTGGCCGTAGGCTCTGGGCCTTGTGAGTTTTGTACTTTTAAGCATCTAGTCGGCTAGACCTTGCAGTTTTGAAAGGCAATTGTGAAATGGCTCACTTCCTGAACTTGGAGCACAAAAAAGCCTACAGCACCTGGTATTCCCAGGCGGTCTCCCATCCAGGTACTAACTAGGCCCGACACTGCTTAGCTTCTGAGATCAGACGAGATCAGGCGCATTCAGTGTGGTGTGGCCGTAGGCTCTGGGCCCAGTGAGTTTTGTACTTTTAAGCATCTAGTCGGCTAGACCTTGCAGTTTTAAAAGGCAATTGAGAAAGGGCTCACTTCCTGAACTTGGAGCACAAAAAAGCCTACAGCACCTGGTATTCCCAGGCAGTCTCCCATCCAGGTACTAACTAGGCCTGACACTGCTTAACTTCCGAGATCAGACGAGATCGGGTGCATTCAGTGTGGTGTGGCCGTAGGCTCTAGGAATGCTAAGAATATTACTCTTATGCATTTGCATTTAGTAAGCTAAGCCATGCAGCCACTTGCAACATGATACCACGCTCATCGCTCGATCAGGCTCGATCAGGCGAGATATATAAGACTGGTGGGCCCATTCAGGACTCCTATGTCTGGTAGGATAACTTTAATTCATCCATCCTGTGTCTGTTGCAGGGAGGTGGAGAGAACAATCAACACAATAATGGTTTTCTTTCATGCCTCTTGAAGGACTCAATATTCTCTGTACTGCATTACATGTGAAAGTCGATTTATTACCCATGAACACACTACCTGTATGCTAATTCTATGTAAAAAGGTAGCTCCAGCCCTCATGATGTTGTCCAACATTTCCGCTATAAAACGGGATACAATTATTTTGGAAACATACCAAATTTGAAAAATAATTGAGAAGTTGCGCAATTACTAATCATGGAGCACAAAAAAGCCTACAGCACCTGGTATTCCCAGGCAGTCTCCCATCCAGGTACTAACTAGGCCCGACCCTGCTTAGCTTCCGAGATCGGGCGCATTCAGTGTGGTGTGGCCGTAGGCTCTGGGCCTAGTGAGTTTTGTACTTTTAAGCATCTAGTCGGCTAGACCTTGCAGTTTTGAAAGGCAATTGTGAAATGGCTCACTTCCTGAACTTGGAGTACAAAAAAGCCTACAGCACCTGGTATTCCCAGGTGGTCTCCCATCCAGGTACTAACTAGGCCCGACACTGCTTAGCTTCCGAGATCAGACGAGATCGGGCGCAATCAGTGTGGTGTGGCCGTAGGCTCTGGGCCTAGTGAGTTTTGTACTTTTAAGCATCTAGTCAGCTAGACCTTGCAGTTTTGAAAGGCAATTGAGAAATGGCTCACTTCCTGAACTTGGAGCACAAAAAAGCCTACAGCACCTGGTATTCCCAGGCGGTCTCCCATCCAGGTACTAACGAGGCCCGACACTGCTTAGCTTCCGAGATCAGACGAGATGGGGCGCATTCAGTGTGGTGTGGCCGTAGGCTCTGGGCCTTGTGAGTTTTGTACTTTTAAGCATCTAGTCAGCTAGACCTTGCAGTTTTGAAAGGCAATTGAGAAATGGCTCACTTCCTGAACTTGGAGCACAAAAAAGCCTACAGCACCTGGTATTCCCAGGCGGTCTCCCATCCAGGTACTAACGAGGCCCGACACTGCTTAGCTTCCGAGATCAGACGAGATCGGGCGCATTCAGTGTGGTGTGGCCGTAGGCTCTGGGCCTTGTGAGTTTTGTACTTTTAAGCATCTAGTCGGCTAGACCTTGCAGTTTTAAAAGGCAATTGAGAAAGGGCTCACTTCCTGAACTTGGAGCACAAAAAAGCCTACAGCACCTGGTATTCCCAGGCGGTCTCCCATCCAGGTACTAACTAGGCCTGACACTGCTTAACTTCCGAGATCAGACGAGATCGGGTGCATTCAGTGTGGTGTGGCCGTAGGCTCTAGGAACGCTAAGAATATTACTCTTATGCATTTGCATTTAGTAAGCTAAGCCATGCAGCCACTTGCAACATGATACCACGCTCATCGCTCGATCAGGCTCGATCAGGCGAGATATATAAGACTGGTGGGCCCATTCAGGACTCCTATGTCTGGTAGGATAACTTTAATTCATCCATCCTGTGTCTGTTGCAGGGAGGTGGAGAGAACAATCAACACAATAATGGTTTTCTTTCATGCCTCTTGAAGGACTCAATATTCTCTGTACTGCATTACATGTGAAAGTCGATTTATTACCCATGAACACACTACCTGTATGCTAATTCTATGTAAAAAGGTAGCTCCAGCCCTCATGATGTTGTCCAACATTTCCGCTATAAAACGGGATACAATTATTTTGGAAACATACCAAATTTGAAAAATAATTGAGAAGTTGCGCAATTACTAATCATGGAGCACAAAAAAGCCTACAGCACCTGGTATTCCCAGGCAGTCTCCCATCCAGGTACTAACTAGGCCCGACCCTGCTTAGCTTCCGAGATCGGGCGCATTCAGTGTGGTGTGGCCGTAGGCTCTAGGCCTAGTGAGTTTTGTACTTTTAAGCATCTAGTCGGCTAGACCTTGCAGTTTTGAAAGGCAATTGTGAAATGGCTCACTTCCTGAACTTGGAGCACAAAAAAGCCTACAGCACCTGGTATTCCCAGGTGGTCTCCCATCCAGGTACTAACTAGGCCCGACACTGCTTAGCTTCCGAGATGAGACGAGATCGGGCGCAATCAGTGTGGTGTGGCCGTAGGCTCTGGGCCTAGTGAGTTTTGTACTTTTAAGCATCTAGTCGGCTAGACCTTGCAGTTTTGACAGGCAATTGTGAAATGGCTCACTTCCTGAACTTGGAGTACAAAAAAGCCTACAGCACCTGGTATTCCCAGGTGGTCTCCCATCCAGGTACTAACTAGGCCCGACACTGCTTAGCTTCTGAGATCAGACGAGATCGGGCGCAATCAGTGTGGTGTGGCCGTAGGCTCTGGGCCTAGTGAGTTTTGTACTTTTAAGCATCTAGTCAGCTAGACCTTGCAGTTTTGAAAGGCAATTGAGAAATGGCTCACTTCCTGAACTTGGAGCACAAAAAAGCCTACAGCACCTGGTATTCCCAGGCGGTCTCCCATCCAGGTACTAACAAGGCCCGACACTGCTTAGCTTCCGAGATCAGATGAGATCGGGCGCATTCAGTGTGGTGTGGCCGTAGGCTCTGGGCCTTGTGAGTTTTGTACTTTTAAGCATCTAGTCGGCTAGACCTTGCAGTTTTGAAAGGCAATTGAGAAATGGCTCACTTCCTGAACTTGGAGTACAAAAAAGCCTACAGCACCTGGTATTCCCAGGCGGTCTCCCATCCAGGTACGAACTAGGCCCGACACTGCTTAGCTTCTGAGATCAGACGAGATCAGGCGCATTCAGTGTGGTGTGGCCGTAGGCTCTGGGCCTAGTGAGTTTTGTACTTTTAAGCATCTAGTCGGCTAGACCTTGCAGTTTTGAAAGGCAATTGTGAAATGGCTCACTTCCTGAACTTGGAGCACAAAAAAGCCTACAGCACCTGGTATTCCCAGGTGGTCTCCCATCCAGGTACTAACTAGGCCCGACACTGCTTAGCTTCCGAGATCAGACGAGATCGGGCGCAATCAGTGTGGTGTGTCCGTAGTCTCTGGGCCTAGTGAGTTTTGTACTTTTAAGCATCTAGTCAGCTAGACCTTGCAGTTTTGAATGGCAATTGAGAAATGGCTCACTTCCTGAACTTGGAGCACAAAAAAGCCTACAGCACCTGGTATTCCCAGGCGGTCTCCCATCCAGGTACTAACGAGGCCCGACACTGCTTAGCTTCCGAGATCAGACGAGATCGGGCGCATTCAGTGTGGTGTGGCCGTAGGCTCTGGGCCTTGTGAGTTTTGTACTTTTAAGCATCTAGTCGGCTAGACCTTGCAGTTTTAAAAGGCAATTGAGAAAGGGCTCACTTCCTGAACTTGGAGCACAAAAAAGCCTACAGCACCTGGTATTCCCAGGCAGTCTCCCATCCAGGTACTAACTAGGCCTGACACTGCTTAACTTCCGAGATCAGACGAGATCAGGTGCATTCAGTGTGGTGTGGCCGTAGGCTCTAGGAATGCTAAGAATATTACTCTTATGCATTTGCATTTAGTAAGCTAAGCCATGCAGCCACTTGCAACATGATACCACGCTCATCGCTCGATCAGGCTCGATCAGGCGAGATATATAAGACTGGTGGGCCCATTCAGGACTCCTATGTCTGGTAGGATAACTTTAATTCATCCATCCTGTGTCTGTTGCAGGGAGGTGGAGAGAACAATCAACACAATAATGGTTTTCTTTCATGCCTCTTGAAGGACTCAATATTCTCTGTACTGCATTACATGTGAAAGTCGATTTATTACCCATGAACACACTACCTGTATGCTAATTCTATGTAAAAAGGTAGCTCCAGCCCTCATGATGTTGTCCAACATTTCCGCTATAAAACGGGATACAATTATTTTGGAAACATACCAAATTTGAAAAATAATTGAGAAGTTGCGCAATTACTAATCATGGAGCACAAAAAAGCCTACAGCACCTGGTATTCCCAGGCAGTCTCCCATCCAGGTACTAACTAGGCCTGACCCTGTTTAGCTTCCGAGATCGGGCGCATTCAGTGTGGTGTGGCCGTAGGCTCTGGGCCTAGTGAGTTTTGTACTTTTAAGCATCTAGTCGGCTAGACCTTGCAGTTTTGAAAGGCAATTGAGAAATGGCTCACTTCCTGAACTTGGAGTACAAAAAAGCCTACAGCACCTGGTATTCCCAGGCGGTCTCCCATCCAGGTACTAACTAGGCCCGACACTGCTTAGCTTCTGAGATCAGACGAGATCAGGCGCATTCAGTGTGGTGTGGCCGTAGGCTCTGGGCCTAGTGAGTTTTGTACTTTTAAGCATCTAGTCGGCTAGACCTTGCAGTTTTGAAAGGCAATTGTGAAATGGCTCACTTCCTGAACTTGGAGCACAAAAAAGCCTACAGCACCTGGTATTCCCAGGTGGTCTCCCATCCAGGTACTAACTAGGCCCGACACTGCTTAGCTTCCAAGATCAGACGAGATCGGGCGCAATCAGTGTGGTGTGTCCGTAGTCTCTGGGCCTAGTGAGTTTTGTACTTTTAAGCATCTAGTCAGCTAGACCTTGCAGTTTTGAATGGCAATTGAGAAATGGCTCACTTCCTGAACTTGGAGCACAAAAAAGCCTACAGCACCTGGTATTCCGAGGCGGTCTCCCATCCAGGTACTAACGAGGCCCGACACTGCTTAGCTTCCGAGATCAGACGAGATCGGGCGCATTCAGTGTGGTGTGGCCGTAGGCTCTGGGCCCTGTGAGTTTTGTACTTTTAAGCATCTAGTCGGCTAGACCTTGCAGTTTTAAAAGGCAATTGAGAAAGGGCTCACTTCCTGAACTTGGAGCACAAAAAAGCCTACAGCACCTGGTATTCCCAGGTGGTCTCCCATCCAGGTACTAACTAGGCCTGACACTGCTTAACTTCCGAGATCAGACGAGATCGGGTGCATTCAGTGTGGTGTGGCCGTAGGCTCTAGGAATGCTAAGAATATTACTCTTATGCATTTGCATTTAGTAAGCTAAGCCATGCAGCCACTTGCAACATGATACCATGCTCATCGCTCGATCAGGCGAGATATATAAGACTGGTGGGCCCATTCAGGACTCCTATGTCTGGTAGGATAACTTTAATTCATCCATCCTGTGTCTGTTGCAGGGAGGTGGAGAGAACAATCAACACAATAATGGTTTTCTTTCATGCCTCTTGAAGGACTCAATATTCTCTGTACTGCATTACATGTGAAAGTCGATTTATTACCCATGAACACACTACCTGTATGCTAATTCTATGTAAAAAGGTAGCTCCAGCCCTCATGATGTTGTCCAACATTTCCGCTATAAAACGGGATACAATTATTTTGGAAACATACCAAATTTGAAGAATAATTGAGAAGTTGCGCAATTACTAATCATGGAGCACAAAAAAGCCTACAGCACCTGGTATTCCCAGGCAGTCTCCCATCCAGGTACTAACTAGGCCCGACCCTGTTTAGCTTCCGAGATCGGGTGCATTCAGTGTGGTGTGGCCGTAGGCTCTGGGCCTAGTGAGTTTTGTACTTTTAAGCATCTAGTCGGCTAGACCTTGCAGTTTTGAAAGGCAATTGTGAAATGGCTCACTTCCTGAACTTGGAGCACAAAAAAGCCTACAGCACCTGGTATTCCCAGGCGGTCTCCCATCCAGGTACTAACGAGGCCCGACACTGCTTAGCTTCCGAGATCAGACGCATTCAGTGTGGTGTGGCCGTAGGCTCTGGGCCTTGTGAGTTTTGTACTTTTAAGCATCTAGTCGGCTAGACCTTGCAGTTTTGAAAGGCAATTGAGAAATGGCTCACTTCCTGAACTTGGAGTACAAAAAAGCCTACAGCACCTGGTATTCCCAGGCGGTCTCCCATCCAGGTACTAACTAGGCCCGACACTGCTTAGCTTCTGAGATCAGACGAGATCAGGCGCATTCAGTGTGGTGTGGCCGTAGGCTCTGGGCCCAGTGAGTTTTGTACTTTTAAGCATCTAGTCGGCTAGACCTTGCAGTTTTAAAAGGCAATTGAGAAAGGGCTCACTTCCTGAACTTGGAGCACAAAAAAGCCTACAGCACCTGGTATTCCCAGGCGGTCTCCCATCCAGGTACTAACTAGGCCTGACACTGCTTAACTTCCGAGATCAGACGAGATCGGGTGCATTCAGTGTGGTGTGGCCGTAGGCTCTAGGAATGCTAAGAATATTACTCTTATGCATTTGCATTTAGTAAGCTAAGCCATGCAGCCACTTGCAACATGATACCACGCTCATCGCTCGATCAGGCGAGATATATAAGACTGGTGGGCCCATTCAGGACTCCTATGTCTGGTAGGATAACTTTAATTCATCCATCCTGTGTCTGTTGCAGGGAGGTGGAGAGAACAATCAACACAATAATGGGTTTCTTTCATGCCTCTTGAAGGACTCAATATTCTCTGTACTGCATTACATGTGAAAGTCGATTTATTACCCATGAACACACTACCTGTATGCTAATTCTATGTAAAAAGGTAGCTCCAGCCCTCATGATGTTGTCCAACATTTCCGCTATAAAACGGGATACAATTATTTTGGAAACATACCAAATTTGAAAAATAATTGAGAAGTTGCGCAATTACTAATCATGGAGCACAAAAAAGCCTACAGCACCTGGTATTCCCAGGCAGTCTCCCATCCAGGTACTAACTAGGACCTACCCTGCTTAGCTTCCTGGGCGCATTCAGTGTGGTGTGGCCGTAGGCTCTGGGCCTAGTGAGTTTTGTACTTTTAAGCATCTAGTCGGCTAGACCTTGCAGTTTTGAAAGGCAATTGTGAAATGGCTCACTTCCTGAACTTGGAGCACAAAAAAGCCTACAGCACCTGGTATTCCCAGGCGGTCTCCCATCCAGGTACTAACGAGGCCCGACACTGCTTAGCTTCCGAGATCAGACGAGATCGGGCGCATTCAGTGTGGTGTGGCCGTAGGCTGTGGGCCTTGTGAGTTTTGTACTTTTAAGCATCTAGTCGGCTAGACCTTGCAGTTTTGAAAGGTAATTGAGAAATGGCTCACTTCCTGAACTTGGAGCACAAAAAAGCCTACAGCACCTGGTATTCCCAGGCGGTCTCCCATCCAGGTACTAACTAGGCCCGACACTGCTTAGCTTCTGAGATCAAACGAGATCAGGCGCATTCAGTGTGGTGTTGCCGTAGGCTCTGGGCCTAGTGAGTTTTGTACTTTTAAGCATCTAGTCGGCTAGACCTTGCAGTTTTGAAAGGCAATTGAGAAAGGGCTCACTTCCTGAACTTGGAGCACAAAAAAGCCTACAGCACCTGGTATTCCCAGGCGGTCTCCCATCCAGGTACTAACTAGGCCTAACACTGCTTAACTTCCGAGATCAGACGAGATCGGGTGCATTCAGTGTGGTGTGGCCGTAGGCTCTAGGAATGCTAAGAATATTACTCTTATGCATTTGCATTTAGTAAGCTAAGCCATGCAGCCACTTGCAACATGATACCACGCTCATCGCTCGATCAGGCTCGATCAGGCGAGATATATAAGACTGGTGGGCCCATTCAGGACTCCTATGTCTGGTAGGATAACTTTAATTCATCCATCCTGTGTCTGTTGCAGGGAGGTGGAGAGAACAATCAACACAATAATGGTTTTCTTTCATGCCTCTTGAAGGACTCAATATTCTCTGTACTGCATTACATGTGAAAGTCAATTTATTACCCATGAACACACTACCTGTATGCTAATTCTATGTAAAAAGGTAGCTCCAGCCCTCATGATGTTGTCCAACATTTCCGCTATAAAACGGGATACAATTATTTTGGAAACATACCAAATTTGAAAAATATTTGAGAAGTTGCGCAATTACTAATCATGGAGCACAAAAAAGCCTACAGCACCTGGTATTCCCAGGCAGTCTCCCATCCAGGTACTAACTAGGCCCAACCCTGCTTAGCTTCCGAGATCGGGCGCATTCAGTGTGGTGTGGCCGTAGGCTCTGGGCCTAGTGAGTTTTGTACTTTTAAGCATCTAGTCGGCTAGACCTTGCAGTTTTGAAAGGCAATTGTGAAATGGCTCACTTCCTGAACTTGGAGCACAAAAAAGCCTACAGCACCTGGTATTCCCAGGCGGTCTCCCATCCAGGTACTAACAAGGCCCGACACTGCTTAGCTTCCGAGATCAGACGAGATCGGGTGCATTCAGTGTGGTGTGGCCGTAGGCTCTGGGCCTTGTGAGTTTTGTACTTTTAAGCATCTAGTCGGCTAGACCTTGCAGTTTTGAAAGGCAATTGAGAAATGGCTCACTTCCTGAACTTGGAGTACAAAAAAAGCTTACAGCACCTGGTATTCCCAGGCGGTCTCCCATCCAGGTACTAACTAGGCCCGACACTGCTTAGCTTCTGAGATCAGACGAGATCAGGCGCATTCAGTGTGGTGTGGCCGTAGGCTCTGGGCCTAGTGAGTTTTGTACTTTTAAGCATCTAGTCGGCTAGACCTTGCAGTTTTAAAAGGCAATTTAGAAAGGGCTCACTTCCTGAACTTGGAGCCCAAAAAAAGCCTACAGCACCTGGTATTCCCAGGCGGTCTCCCATCCAGGTACTAACTAGGCCTGACACTGCTTAACTTCCAAGATCAGACGAGATCGGGTGCATTCAGTGTGGTGTGGCCGTAGGCTCTAGGAATGCTAAGAATATTACTCTTATGCATTTGCATTTAGTAAGCTAAGCCATGCAGCCACTTGCAACATGATACCACGCTCATCGCTCGATCAGGCTCGATCAGGCGAGATATATAAGACTGGTGGGCCCATTCAGGACTCCTATGTCTGGTAGGATAACTTTAATTCATCCATCCTGTGTCTGTTGCAGGGAGGTGGAGAGAACAATCAACACAATAATGGTTTTCTTTCATGCCTCTTGAAGGACTCAATATTCTCTGTACTGCATTACATGTGAAAGTCGATTTATTACCCATGAACACACTACCTGTATGCTAATTCTATGTAAAAAGGTAGCTCCAGCCCTCATGATGTTGTCCAACATTTCCGCTATAAAACGGGATACAATTATTTAGGAAACATACCAAATTTGAAAAATAATTGAGAAGTTGCGCAATTACTAATCATGGAGCACAAAAAAGCCTACAGCACCTGGTATTCCCAGGCAGTCTCCCATCCAGGTACTAACTAGGCCCGACCCTGCTTAGCTTCTGAGATCGGGCGCATTCAGTGTGGTGTGGCCATAGGCTCTGGGCCTAGTGAGTTTTGTACTTTTAAGCATCTAGTCGGCTAGACCTTGCAGTTTTGAAAGGCAATTGTGAAATGGCTCACTTCCTGAACTTGGAGCACAAAAAAGCCTACAGCACCTGGTATTCCCAGGCGGTCTCCCATCCAGGTACTAACGAGGCCCGACACTGCTTAGCTTCCGAGATCAGACGAGATCGGGCGCATTCAGTGTGGTGTGGCCGTAGGTTCTGGGCCTTGTGAGTTTTGTACTTTTAAGCATCTAGTCGGCTAGACCTTGCAGTTTTGAAAGGCAATTGAGAAATGGCTCACTTCCTGAACTTGGAGTACAAAAAAGCCTACAGCACCTGGTATTCCCAGGCGGTCTCCCATCCAGGTACTAACTAGGCCCGACACTGCTTAGCTTCTGAGGTCAGACGAGATCAGGCGCATTCAGTGTGGTGTGGCCATTGGCTCTGGGCCTAGTGAGTTTTGTACTTTTAAGCATCTAGTCGGCTAGACCTTGCAGTTTTGAAAGGCAATTGAGAAAGGGCTCACTTCCTGAACTTGGAGCACAAAAAAGCCTACAGCACCTGGTATTCCCAGGCGGTCTCCCATCCAGGTACTAACTAGGCCTAACACTGCTTAACTTCCAAGATCAGACGAGATCGGGTGCATTCAGTGTGGTGTGGCCGTAGGCTCTAGGAATGCTAAGAATATTACTCTTATGCATTTGCATTTAGTAAGCTAAGCCATGCAGCCACTTGCAACATGATACCACGCTCATCGCTCGATCAGGCTCGATCAGGCGAGATATATAAGACTGGTGGGCCCATTCAGGACTCCTATGTCTGGTAGGATAACTTTAATTCATCCATCCTGTGTCTGTTGCAGGGAGGTGGAGAGAACAATCAACACAATAATGGGTTTCTTTCATGCCTCTTGAAGGACTCAATATTCTCTGTACTGCATTACATGTGAAAGTCGATTTATTACCCATGAACACACTACCTGTATGCTAATTCTATGTAAAAAGGTAGCTCCAGCCCTCATGATGTTGTCCAACATTTCCGCTATAAAACGGGATACAATTATTTTGGAAACATACCAAATTTGAAAAATAATTGAGAAGTTGCGCAATTACTAATCATGGAGCACAAAAAAGCCTAGAGCACCTGGTATTCCCAGGCAGTCTCCCATCCAGGTACTAACTTGGTCCGACCCTGCTTAGCTTCCGAGATCGGGCGCATTCAGTGTGGTGTGGCCGTAGGCTCTGGGCCTAGTGAGTTTTGTACTTTTAAGCATCTAGTCGGCTAGACCTGGCAGTTTTGAAAGGCAATTGTGAAATGGCTCACTTCCTGAACTTGGAGTACAAAAAAGCCTACAGCACCTGGTATTCCCAGGTGGTCTCCCATCCAGGTACTAACTAGGCCCGACACTGCTTAGCTTCCGAGATCAGACGAGATCGGGCGCATTCAGTGTGGTGTGGCCGTAGGCTCTGGGCCTTGTGAGTTTTGTACTTTTAAGCATCTAGTCGGCTAGACCTTGCAGTTTTGAAAGGCAATTGAGAAATGGCTCACTTCCTGAACTTGGAGTACAAAAAATCCTACAGCACCTGGTATTCCCAGGCAGTCTCCCATCCAGGTACTAACTAGGCCCGACACTGCTTAGCTTCTGAGATCAGACGAGATCAGGCGCATTCAGTGTGGTGTGGCCATAGGCTCTGGGCCTAGTGAGTTTTGTACTTTTAAGCATCTAGTCGGCTAGACCTTGCAGTTTTGAAAGGCAATTGAGAAAGGGCTCACTTCCTGAACTTGGAGCACAAAAAAGCCTACAGCACCTGGTATTCCCAGGCGGTCTCCCATCCAGGTACTAACTAGGCCTAACACTGCTTAACTTCCGAGATCAGACGAGATCGGGTGCATTCAGTGTGGTGTGGCCGTAGGTTCTAGGAATGCTAAGAATATTACTCTTATGCATTTGCATTTAGTAAGCTAAGCCATGCAGCCACTTGCAACATGATACCACGCTCATCGCTCGATCAGGCTCGATCAGGCGAGATATATAAGACTGGTGGGCCCATTCAGGACTCCTATGTCTGGTAGGATAACTTTAATTCATCCATCCTGTGTCTGTTGCAGGGAGGTGGAGAGAACAATCAACACAATAATGGGTTTCTTTCATGCCTCTTGAAGGACTCAATATTCTCTGTACTGCATTACATGTGAAAGTCGATTTATTACCCATGAACACACTACCTGTATGCTAATTCTATGTAAAAAGGTAGCTCCAGCCCTCATGATGTTGTCCAACATTTCCGCTATAAAACGGGATACAATTATTTTGGAAACATACCAAATTTGAAAAATAATTGAGAAGTTGCGCAATTAGTAATCATGGAGCACAAAAAAGCCTACAGCACCTGGTATTCCCAGGCAGTCTCCCATCCAGGTACTAACTAGGCCCGACCCTGCTTAGCTTCCGAGATCTGGCGCATTCAGTGTGGTGTGGCCGTAGGCTCTGGGCCTAGTGAGTTTTGTACTTTTAAGCATCTAGTCGGCTAGACCTTGCAGTTTTGAAAGGCAATTGTGAAATGGCTCACTTCCTGAACTTGGAGCACAAAAAAGCCTACAGCACCTGGTATTCCCAGGCGGTCTCCCATCCAGGTACTAACGAGGCCCGACACTGCTTAGCTTCCGAGATCAGACGAGATCGGGCGCATTCAGTGTGGTGTGGCCGTAGGCTCTGGGCCTTGTGAGTTTTGTACTTTTAAGCATCTAGTCGGCTAGACCTTGCAGTTTTGAAAGGCAATTGAGAAATGGCTCACTTCCTGAACTTGGAGTACAAAAAAGCCTACAGCACCTGGTATTCCCAGGCGGTCTCCCATCCAGGTACTAACTAGGCCCGACACTGCTTAGCTTCTGAGATCAGACGAGATCAGGCGCATTCAGTGTGGTGTGGCCATAGGCTCTGGGCCTAGTGAGTTTTGTACTTTTAAGCATCTAGTCGGCTAGACCTTGCAGTTTTGAAAGGCAATTGAGAAAGGGCTCACTTCCTGAACTTGGAGCACAAAAAAGCCTACAGCACCTGGTATTCCCAGGCGGTCTCCCATCCAGGTACTAACTAGGCCTAACACTGCTTAACTTCCGAGATCAGACGAGATCGGGTGCATTCAGTGTGGTGTGGCCGTAGGCTCTAGGAATGCTAAGAATATTACTCTTATGCATTTGCATTTAGTAAGCTAAGCCATGCAGCCACTTGCAACATGATACCACGCTCATCGCTCGATCAGGCTCGATCAGGCGAGATATATAAGACTGGTGGGCCCATTCAGGACTCCTATGTCTGGTAGGATAACTTTAATTCATCCATCCTGTGTCTGTTGCAGGGAGGTGGAGAGAACAATCAACACAATAATGGGTTTCTTTCATGCCTCTTGAAGGACTCAATATTCTCTGTACTGCATTACATGTGAAAGTCGATTTATTACCCATGAACACACTACCTGTATGCTAATTCTATGTAAAAAGGTAGCTCCAGCCCTCATGATGTTGTCCAACATTTCCGCTATAAAACGGGATACAATTATTTTGGAAACATACCAAATTTGAAAAATAATTGAGAAGTTGCGCAATTACTAATCATGGAGCACAAAAAAGCCTACAGCACCTGGTATTCCCAGGCAGTCTCCCATCCAGGTACTAACTAGGCCTGACCCTGTTTAGCTTCCGAGATCGGGCGCATTCAGTGTGGTGTGGCCGTAGGCTCTGGGCCTAGTGAGTTTTGTACTTTTAAGCATCTAGTCGGCTAGACCTTGCAGTTTTGAAAGGCAATTGAGAAATGGCTCACTTCCTGAACTTGGAGTACAAAAAAGCCTACAGCACCTGGTATTCCCAGGCGGTCTCCCATCCAGGTACTAACTAGGCCCGACACTGCTTAGCTTCTGAGATCAGACGAGATCAGGCGCATTCAGTGTGGTGTGGCCGTAGGCTCTGGGCCTAGTGAGTTTTGTACTTTTAAGCATCTAGTCGGCTAGACCTTGCAGTTTTGAAAGGCAATTGTGAAATGGCTCACTTCCTGAACTTGGAGCACAAAAAAGCCTACAGCACCTGGTATTCCCAGGTGGTCTCCCATCCAGGTACTAACTAGGCCCGACACTGCTTAGCTTCCGAGATCAGACGAGATCGGGCGCAATCAGTGTGGTGTGTCCGTAGTCTCTGGCCTTAGTGAGTTTTGTACTTTTAAGCATCTAGTCAGCTAGACCTTGCAGTTTTGAATGGCAATTGAGAAATGGCTCACTTCCTGAACTTGGAGCACAAAAAAGCCTACAGCACCTGGTATTCCGAGGCGGTCTCCCATCCAGGTACTAACGAGGCCCGACACTGCTTAGCTTCCGAGATCAGACAAGATCGGGCGCATTCAGTGTGGTGTGGCCGTAGGCTCTGGGCCCTGTGAGTTTTGTACTTTTAAGCATCTAGTCGGCTAGACCTTGCAGTTTTAAAAGGCAATTGAGAAAGGGCTCACTTCCTGAACTTGGAGCACAAAAAAGCCTACAGCACCTGGTATTCCCAGGTGGTCTCCCATCCAGGTACTAACTAGGCCTGACACTGCTTAACTTCCGAGATCAGACGAGATCGGGTGCATTCAGTGTGGTGTGGCCGTAGGCTCTAGGAATGCTAAGAATATTACTCTTATGCATTTGCATTTAGTAAGCTAAGCCATGCAGCCACTTGCAACATGATACCACGCTCATCGCTCGATCAGGCGAGATATATAAGACTGGTGGGCCCATTCAGGACTCCTATGTCTGGTAGGATAACTTTAATTCATCCATCCTGTGTCTGTTGCAGGGAGGTGGAGAGAACAATCAACACAATAATGGTTTTCTTTCATGCCTCTTGAAGGACTCAATATTCTCTGTACTGCATTACATGTGAAAGTCGATTTATTACCCATGAACACACTACCTGTATGCTAATTCTATGTAAAAAGGTAGCTCCAGCCCTCATGATGTTGTCCAACATTTCCGCTATAAAACGGGATACAATTATTTTGGAAACATACCAAATTTGAAAAATAATTGAGAAGTTGCGCAATTACTAATCATGGAGCACAAAAAAGCCTACAGCACCTGGTATTCCCAGGCAGTCTCCCATCCAGGTACTAACTAGGCCCGACCCTGTTTAGCTTCCGAGATCGGGCGCATTCAGTGTGGTGTGGCCGTAGGCTCTGGGCCTAGTGAGTTTTGTACTTTTAAGCATCTAGTCGGCTAGACCTTGCAGTTTTGAAAGGCAATTGTGAAATGGCTCACTTCCTGAACTTGGAGCACAAAAAAGCCTACAGCACCTGGTATTCCCAGGCGGTCTCCCATCCAGGTACTAACGAGGCCCGACACTGCTTAGCTTCCGAGATCAGACGAGATCGGGCGCATTCAGTGTGGTGTGGCCGTAGGCTCTGGGCCTTGTGAGTTTTGTACTTTTAAGCATCTAGTCGGCTAGACCTTGCAGTTTTGAAAGGCAATTGAGAAATGGCTCACTTCCTGAACTTGGAGTACAAAAAAGCCTACAGCACCTGGTATTCCCAGGCGGTCTCCCATCCAGGTACTAACTAGGCCCGACACTGCTTAGCTTCTGAGATCAGACGAGATCAGGCGCATTCAGTGTGGTGTGGCCGTAGGGTCTGGGCCTAGTGAGTTTTGTACTTTTAAGCATCTAGTCGGCTAGACCTTGCAGTTTTGAAAGGCAATTGTGAAATGGCTCACTTCCTGAACTTGGAGCACAAAAAAGCCTACAGCACCTGGTATTCCCAGGCGGTCTCCCATCCAGGTACTAACGAGGCCCGACACTGCTTAGCTTCCGAGATCAGACGCATTCAGTGTGGTGTGGCCGTAGGCTCTGGGCCTTGTGAGTTTTGTACTTTTAAGCATCTAGTCGGCTAGACCTTGCAGTTTTGAAAGGCAATTGTGAAATGGCTCACTTCCTGAACTTGGAGCACAAAAAAGCCTACAGCACCTGGTATTCCCAGGCGGTCTCCCATCCAGGTACTAACTAGGCCCGACACTGCTTAGCTTCTGAGATCAGACGAGATCAGGCGCATTCAGTGTGGTGTGGCCGTAGGCTCTGGGCCCAGTGAGTTTTGTACTTTTAAGCATCTAGTCGGCTAGACCTTGCAGTTTTAAAAGGCAATTGAGAAAGGGCTCACTTCCTGAACTTGGAGCACAAAAAAGCCTACAGCACCTGGTATTCCCAGGCGGTCTCCCATCCAGGTACTAACTAGGCCTGACACTGCTTAACTTCCGAGATCAGACGAGATCGGGTGCATTCAGTGTGGTGTGGCCGTAGGCTCTAGGAATGCTAAGAATATTACTCTTATGCATTTGCATTTAGTAAGCTAAGCCATGCAGCCACTTGCAACATGATACCACGCTCATCGCTCGATCAGGCGAGATATATAAGACTGGTGGGCCCATTCAGGACTCCTATGTCTGGTAGGATAACTTTAATTCATCCATCCTGTGTCTGTTGCAGGGAGGTGGAGAGAACAATCAACGCAATAATGGGTTTCTTTCATGCCTCTTGAAGGACTCAATATTCTCTGTACTGCATTACATGTGAAAGTCGATTTATTACCCATGAACACACTACCTGTATGCTAATTCTATGTAAAAAGGTAGCTCCAGCCCTCATGATGTTGTCCAACATTTCCGCTATAAAACGGGATACAATTATTTTGGAAACATACCAAATTTGAAAAATAATTGAGAAGTTGCGCAATTACTAATCATGGAGCACAAAAAAGCCTACAGCACCTGGTATTCCCAGGCAGTCTCCCATCCAGGTACTAACTAGGCCCGACCCTGCTTAGCTTCCTGGGTGCATTCAGTGTGGTGTGGCGGTAGGCTCTGGGCCTAGTGAGTTTTGTACTTTTAAGCATCTAGTCGGCTAGACCTTGCAGTTTTGAAAGGCAATTGTGAAATGGCTCACTTCCTGAACTTGGAGCACAAAAAAGCCTACAGCACCTGGTATTCCCAGGCGGTCTCCCATCCAGGTACTAACGAGGCCCGACACTGCTTAGCTTCTGAGATCAGACGAGATCAGGCGCATTCAGTGTGGTGTGGCCATAGGCTCTGGGCCTTGTGAGTTTTGTACTTTTAAGCATCTAGTCGGCTAGACCTTGCAGTTTTAAAAGGCAATTGAGAAAGGGCTCACTTCCTGAACTTGGAGCACAAAAAAGCCTACAGCACCTGGTATTCCCAGGCGGTCTCCCATCCAGGTACTAACAAGGCCCGACACTGCTTAGCTTCCGAGATCAGACGAGATCGGGCGCATTCAGTGTGGTGTGGCCGTAGGCTCTGGGCCTTGTGAGTTTTGTACTTTTAAGCATCTAGTCGGCTAGACCTTGCAGTTTTGAAAGGCAATTGAGAAATGGCTCACTTCCTGAACTTGGAGTACAAAAAAGCCTACAGCACCTGGTATTCCCAGGCGGTCTCCCATCCAGGTACTAACTAGGCCCGACACTGCTTAGCTTCTGAGATCAGACGAGATCAGGCGCATTCAGTGTGGTGTGGCCGTAGGCTCTGGGCCTAGTGAGTTTTGTACTTTTAAGCATCTAGTCGGCTAGACCTTGCAGTTTTGAAAGGCAATTGTGAAATGGCTCACTTCCTGAACTTGGAGCACAAAAAAACCTACAGCACCTGGTATTCCCAGGTGGTCTCCCATCCAGGTACTAACTAGGCCCGACACTGCTTAGTTTCCGAGATCAGACGAGATCGGGCGCAATCAGTGTGGTGTGTCCGTAGTCTCTGGGCCTAGTGAGTTTTGTACTTTTAAGCATCTAGTCAGCTAGACCTTGCAGTTTTGAATGGCAATTGAGAAATGGCTCACTTCCTGAACTTGGAGCACAAAAAAGCCTACAGCACCTGGTATTCCCAGGCGGTCTCCCATCCAGGTACTAACGAGGCCCGACACAGCTTAGCTTCCGAGATCAGACGCATTCAGTGTGGTGTGGCCGTAGGCTCTGGGCCTTGTGAGTTTTGTACTTTTAAGCATCTAGTCGGCTAGACCTTGCAGTTTTGAAAGGCAATTGTGAAATGGCTCACTTCCTGAACTTGGAGCACAAAAAAGCCTACAGCACCTGGTATTCCCAGGCGGTCTCCCATCCAGGTACTATCTAGGCCTAACACTGCTTAACTTCCGAGATCAGACGAGATCGGGTGCATTCAGTGTGGTGTGGCCGTAGGCTCTAGAAATGCTAAGAATATTACTCTTATGCATTTGCATTTAGTAAGCTAAGCCATGCAGCCACTTGCAACATGATACCACGCTCATCGCTCGATCAGGCTCGATCAGGCGAGATATATAAGACTGGTGGGCCCATTCAGGACTCCTATGTCTGGTAGGATAACTTTAATTCATCCATCCTGTGTCTGTTGCAGGGAGGTGGAGAGAACAATCAACACAATAATGGTTTTCTTTCATGCCTCTTGAAGGACTCAATATTCTCTGTACTGCATTACATGTGAAAGTCGATTTATTACCCATGAACACACTACCTGTATGCTAATTCTATGTAAAAAGGTAGCTCCAGCCCTCATGATGTTGTCCAACATTTCCGCTATAAAACGGGATACAATTATTTTGGAAACATACCAAATTTGAAAAATAATTGAGAAGTTGCGCAATTACTAATCATGGAGCACAAAAAAGCCTACAGCACCTGGTATTCCCAGGCAGTCTCCCATCCAGGTACTAACTAGGCCCGACCCTGCTTAGCTTCCGAGATCGGGCGCATTCAGTGTGGTGTGGCCGTAGGCTCTGGGCCTAGTGAGTTTTGTACTTTTAAGCATCTAGTCGGCTAGACCTTGCAGTTTTGAAAGGCAATTGTGAAATGGCTCACTTCCTGAACTTGGAGCACAAAAAAGCCTACAGCACCTGGTATTCCCAGGCGGTCTCCCATCCAGGTACTAACGAGGCCCGACACTGCTTAGCTTCCAAGATCAGACGCATTCAGTGTGGTGTGGCCGTAGGCTCTGGGCCTTGTGAGTTTTGTACTTTTAAGCATCTAGTCGGCTAGACCTTGCAGTTTTGAAAGGCAATTGTGAAATGGCTCACTTCCTGAACTTGGAGCACAAAAAAGCCTACAGCACCTGGTATTCCCAGGCGGTCTCCCATCCAGGTACTAACGAGGCCCGACACTGCTTAGCTTCCGAGATCAGACGAGATCGGGCGCATTCAGTGTGGTGTGGCCGTAGGCTCTGGGCCTTGTGAGTTTTGTACTTTTAAGCATCTAGTCGGCTAGACCTTGCAGTTTTGAAAGGCAATTGAGAAATGGCTCACTTCCTGAACTTGGAGTACAAAAAAGCCTACAGCACCTGGTATTCCCAGGCGGTCTCCTATCCAGGTACTAACTAGGCCCGACACTGCTTAGCTTCTGAGATCAGACGAGATCAGGCGCATTCAGTGTGGTGTGGCCGTAGGCTCTGGGCCTAGTGAGTTTTGTACTTTTAAGCATCTAGTCGGCTAGACCTTGCAGTTTTGAAAGGCAATTGTGAAATGGCTCACTTCCTGAACTTGGAGCACAAAAAAGCCTACAGCACCTGGTATTCCCAGGCGGTCTCCCATCCAGGTACTAACTAGGCCTGACACTGCTTAACTTCCGAGATCAGACGAGATCGGGTGCATTCAGTGTGGTGTGGCCGTAGGCTCTAGGAATGCTAAGAATATTACTCTTATGCATTTGCATTTAGTAAGCTAAGCCATGCAGCCACTTGCAACATGATACCACGCTCATCGCTCGATCAGGCTCGATCAGGCGAGATATATAAGACTGGTGGGCCCATTCAGGACTCCTATGTCTGGTAGGATAACTTTAATTCATCCATCCTGTGTCTGTTGCAGGGAGGTGGAGAGAACAATCAACACAATAATGGTTTTCTTTCATGCCTCTTGAAGGACTCAATATTCTCTGTACTGCATTACATGTGAAAGTCGATTTATTACCCATGAACACACTACCTGTATGCTAATTCTATGTAAAAAGGTAGCTCCAGCCCTCATGATGTTGTCCAACATTTCCGCTATAAAACGGGATACAATTATTTTGGAAACATACCAAATTTGAAAAATAATTGAGAAGTTGCGCAATTACTAATCATGGAGCACAAAAAAGCCTACAGCACCTGGTATTCCCAGGCAGTCTCCCATCCAGGTACTAACTAGGCCCGACCCTGCTTAGCTTCCGAGATCGGGCGCATTCAGTGTGGTGTGGCCGTAGGCTCTGGGCCTAGTGAGTTTTGTACTTTTAAGCATCTAGTCGGCTAGACCTTGCAGTTTTGAAAGGCATTTGTGAAATGGCTCACTTCCTGAACTTGGAGTACAAAAAAGCCTACAGCACCTGGTATTCCCAGGTGGTCTCCCATCCAGGTACTAACTAGGCCCGACACTGCTCAGCTTCCGAGATCAGACGAGATCGGGCGCAATCAGTGTGGTGTGGCCGTAGGCTCTGGGCCTAGTGAGTTTTGTACTTTTAAGCATCTAGTCAGCTAGACCTTGCAGTTTTGAAAGGCAATTGAGAAATGGCTCACTTCCTGAACTTGGAGCACAAAAAAGCCTACAGCACCTGGTATTCCCAGGCGGTCTCCCATCCAGGTACTAACAAGGCCCGACACTGCTTAGCTTCCGAGATCAGACGAGATCGGGCGCATTCAGTGTGGTGTGGCCATAGGCTCTGGGCCTTGTGAGTTTTGTACTTTTAAGCATCTAGTCGGCTAGACCTTGCAGTTTTGAAAGGAAATTGAGAAATGGCTCACTTCCTGAACTTGGAGTACAAAAAAGCCTACAGCACCTGGTATTCCCAGGCGGTCTCCCATCCAGGTACTAACTAGGCCCGACACTGCTTAGCTTCTGAGATCAGACGAGATCAGGCGCATTCAGTGTGGTGTGGCCGTAGGCTCTGGGCCTAGTGAGTTTTGTACTTTTAAGCATCTAGTCGGCTAGACCTTGCAGTTTTGAAAGGCAATTGTGAAATGGCTCACTTCCTGAACTTGGAGCACAAAAAAGCCTACAGCACCTGGTATTCCCAGGTGGTCTCCCATCCAGGTACTAACTAGGCCCGACACTGCTTAGCTTCCGAGATCAGACGAGATCGGGCGCAATCAGTGTGGTGTGTCCGTAGTCTCTGGGCCTAGTGAGTTTTGCACTTTTAAGCATCTAGTCAGCTAGACCTTGCAGTTTTGAATGGCAATTGAGAAATGGCTCACTTCCTGAACTTGGAGCACAAAAAAGCCTACAGCACCTGGTATTCCCAGGCGGTCTCCCATCCAGGTACTAACGAGGCCTGACACAGCTTAGCTTCCGAGATCAGACGCATTCAGTGTGGTGTGGCCGTAGGCTCTGGGCCTTGTGAGTTTTGTACTTTTAAGCATCTAGTCGGCTAGACCTTGCAGTTTTGAAAGGCAATTGTGAAATGGCTCACTTCCTGAACTTGGAACACAAAAAAGCCTACAGCACCTGGTATTCCCAGGCGGTCTCCCATCCAGGTACTAACTAGGCCTAACACTGCTTAACTTCCGAGATCAGACGAGATCGGGTGCATTCAGTGTGGTGTGGCCATAGGCTCTAGAAATGCTAAGAATATTACTCTTATGCATTTGCATTTAGTAAGCTAAGCCATGCAGCCACTTGCAACATGATACCACGCTCATCGCTCGATCAGGCTCGATCAGGCGAGATATATAAGACTGGTGGGCCCATTCAGGACTCCTATGTCTGGTAGGATAACTTTAATTCATCCATCCTGTGTCTGTTGCAGGGAGGTGGAGAGAACAATCAACACAATAATGGTTTTCTTTCATGCCTCTTGAAGGACTCAATATTCTCTGTACTGCATTACATGTGAAAGTCGATTTATTACCCATGAACACACTACCTGTATGCTAATTCTATGTAAAAAGGTAGCTCCAGCCCTCATGATGTTGTCCAACATTTCCGCTATAAAACGGGATACAATTATTTTGGAAACATACCAAATTTGAAAAATAATTGAGAAGTTGCGCAATTACTAATCATGGAGCACAAAAAAGCCTACAGCACCTGGTATTCCCAGGCAGTCTCCCATCCAGGTACTAACTAGGCCCGACCCTGCTTAGCTTCTGAGATCGGGCGCATTCAGTGTGGTGTGGCCGTAGGCTCTGGGCCTAGTGAGTTTTGTACTTTTAAGCATCTAGTCGGCTAGACCTTGCAGTTTTGAAAGGCAATTGTGAAATGGCTCACTTCCTGAACTTGGAGCACAAAAAAGCCTACAGCACCTGGTATTCCCAGGCGGTCTCCCATCCAGGTACTAAGGGGGCCAGACACTGCTTAGCTTCCAAGATCAGACGAGATCGGGCGCATTCAGTGTGGTGTGGCCGTAGGCTCTGGGCCTTGTGAGTTTTGTACTTTTAAGCATCTAGTCGGCTAGACCTTGCAGTTTTAAAAGGCAATTGAGAAAGGGCTCACTTCCTGAACTTGGAGCACAAAAAAGCCTACAGCACCTGGTATTCCCAGGCGGTCTCCCATCCAGGTACTAACTAGGCCTGACACTGCTTAACTTCCAAGATCAGACGAGATCGGGTGCATTCAGTGTGGTGTGGCCGTAGGCTCTAGGAATGCTAAGAATATTACTCTTATGCATTTGCATTTAGTAAGCTAAGCCATGCAGCCACTTGCAACATGATACCACGCTCATCGCTCGATCAGGCTCGATCAGGCGAGATATATAAGACTGGTGGGCCCATTCAGGACTCCTATGTCTGGTAGGATAACTTTAATTCATCCATCCTGTGTCTGTTGCAGGGAGGTGGAGAGAACAATCAACACAATAATGGTTTTCTTTCATGCCTCTTGAAGGACTCAATATTCTCTGTACTGCATTACATGTGAAAGTCGATTTATTACCCATGAACACACTACCTGTATGCTAATTCTATGTAAAAAGGTAGCTCCAGCCCTCATGATGTTGTCCAACATTTCCGCTATAAAACGGGATACAATTATTTTGGAAACATACCAAATTTGAAAAATAATTGAGAAGTTGCGCAATTACTAATCATGGAGCACAAAAAAGCCTACAGCACCTGGTATTCCCAGGCAGTCTCCCATCCAGGTACTAACTAGGCCCGACCCTGCTTAGCTTCCGAGATCGGGCGCATTCAGTGTGGTGTGGCCGTAGGCTCTGGGCCTAGTGAGTTTTGTACTTTTAAGCATCTAGTCGGCTAGACCTTGCAGTTTTGAAAGGCAATTGAGAAATGGCTCACTTCCTGAACTTGGAGTACAAAAAAGCCTACAGCACCTGGTATTCCCAGGCGGTCTCCCATCCAGGTACTAACTAGGCCCGACACTGCTTAGCTTCTGAGATCAGACGAGATCAGGCGCATTCAGTGTGGTGTGGCCGTAGGGTCTGGGCCTAGTGAGTTTTGTACTTTTAAGCATCTAGTCGGCTAGACCTTGCAGTTTTGAAAGGCAATTGTGAAATGGCTCACTTCCTGAACTTGGAGCACAAAAAAGCCTACAGCACCTGGTATTCCCAGGCGGTCTCCCATCCAGGTACTAACGAGGCCCGACACTGCTTAGCTTCCGAGATCAGACGCATTCAGTGTGGTGTGGCCGTAGGCTCTGGGCCTTGTGAGTTTTGTACTTTTAAGCATCTAGTCGGCTAGACCTTGCAGTTTTGAAAGGCAATTGTGAAATGGCTCACTTCCTGAACTTGGAGCACAAAAAAGCCTACAGCACCTGGTATTCCCAGGCGGTCTCCCATCCAGGTACTAACTAGGCCCGACACTGCTTAGCTTCTGAGATCAGACGAGATCAGGCGCATTCAGTGTGGTGTGGCCGTAGGCTCTGGGCCCAGTGAGTTTTGTACTTTTAAGCATCTAGTCGGCTAGACCTTGCAGTTTTAAAAGGCAATTGAGAAAGGGCTCACTTCCTGAACTTGGAGCACAAAAAAGCCTACAGCACCTGGTATTCCCAGGCGGTCTCCCATCCAGGTACTAACTAGGCCTGACACTGCTTAACTTCCGAGATCAGACGAGATCGGGTGCATTCAGTGTGGTGTGGCCGTAGGCTCTAGGAATGCTAAGAATATTACTCTTATGCATTTGCATTTAGTAAGCTAAGCCATGCAGCCACTTGCAACATGATACCACGCTCATCGCTCGATCAGGCTCGATCAGGCGAGATATATAAGACTGGTGGGCCCATTCAGGACTCCTATGTCTGGTAGGATAACTTTAATTCATCCATCCTGTGTCTGTTGCAGGGAGGTGGAGAGAACAATCAACGCAATAATGGGTTTCTTTCATGCCTCTTGAAGGACTCAATATTCTCTGTACTGCATTACATGTGAAAGTCGATTTATTACCCATGAACACACTACCTGTATGCTAATTCTATGTAAAAAGGTAGCTCCAGCCCTCATGATGTTGTCCAACATTTCCGCTATAAAACGGGATACAATTATTTTGGAAACATACCAAATTTGAAAAATAATTGAGAAGTTGCGCAATTACTAATCATGGAGCACAAAAAAGCCTACAGCACCTGGTATTCCCAGGCAGTCTCCCATCCAGGTACTAACTAGGCCCGACCCTGCTTAGCTTCCTGGGTGCATTCAGTGTGGTGTGGCCGTAGGCTCTGGGCCTAGTGAGTTTTGTACTTTTAAGCATCTAGTCGGCTAGACCTTGCAGTTTTGAAAGGCAATTGTGAAATGGCTCACTTCCTGAACTTGGAGCACAAAAAAGCCTACAGCACCTGGTATTCCCAGGCGGTCTCCCATCCAGGTACTAACGAGGCCCGACACTGCTTAGCTTCTGAGATCAGACGAGATCAGGCGCATTCAGTGTGGTGTGGCCATAGGCTCTGGGCCTTGTGAGTTTTGTACTTTTAAGCATCTAGTCGGCTAGACCTTGCAGTTTTAAAAGGCAATTGAGAAAGGGCTCACTTCCTGAACTTGGAGCACAAAAAAGCCTACAGCACCTGGTATTCCCAGGCGGTCTCCCATCCAGGTACTAACAAGGCCCGACACTGCTTAGCTTCCGAGATCAGACGAGATCGGGCGCATTCAGTGTGGTGTGGCCGTAGGCTCTGGGCCTTGTGAGTTTTGTACTTTTAAGCATCTAGTCGGCTAGACCTTGCAGTTTTGAAAGGCAATTGAGAAATGGCTCACTTCCTGAACTTGGAGTACAAAAAAGCCTACAGCACCTGGTATTCCCAGGCGGTCTCCCATCCAGGTACTAACTAGGCCCGACACTGCTTAGCTTCTGAGATCAGACGAGATCAGGCGCATTCAGTGTGGTGTGGCCGTAGGCTCTGGCCCTAGTGAGTTTTGTACTTTTAAGCATCTAGTCGGCTAGACCTTGCAGTTTTGAAAGGCAATTGTGAAATGGCTCACTTCCTGAACTTGGAGCACAAAAAAACCTACAGCACCTGGTATTCCCAGGTGGTCTCCCATCCAGGTACTAACTAGGCCCGACACTGCTTAGTTTCCGAGATCAGACGAGATCGGGCGCAATCAGTGTGGTGTGTCCGTAGTCTCTGGGCCTAGTGAGTTTTGTACTTTTAAGCATCTAGTCAGCTAGACCTTGCAGTTTTGAATGGCAATTGAGAAATGGCTCACTTCCTGAACTTGGAGCACAAAAAAGCCTACAGCACCTGGTATTCCCAGGCGGTCTCCCATCCAGGTACTAACGAGGCCCGACACAGCTTAGCTTCCGAGATCAGACGCATTCAGTGTGGTGTGGCCGTAGGCTCTGGGCCTTGTGAGTTTTGTACTTTTAAGCATCTAGTCGGCTAGACCTTGCAGTTTTGAAAGGCAATTGTGAAATGGCTCACTTCCTGAACTTGGAGCACAAAAAAGCCTACAGCACCTGGTATTCCCAGGCGGTCTCCCATCCAGGTACTATCTAGGCCTAACACTGCTTAACTTCCGAGATCAGACGAGATCGGGTGCATTCAGTGTGGTGTGGCCGTAGGCTCTAGAAATGCTAAGAATATTACTCTTATGCATTTGCATTTAGTAAGCTAAGCCATGCAGCCACTTGCAACATGATACCACGCTCATCGCTCGATCAGGCTCGATCAGGCGAGATATATAAGACTGGTGGGCCCATTCAGGACTCCTATGTCTGGTAGGATAACTTTAATTCATCCATCCTGTGTCTGTTGCAGGGAGGTGGAGAGAACAATCAACACAATAATGGTTTTCTTTCATGCCTCTTGAAGGACTCAATATTCTCTGTACTGCATTACATGTGAAAGTCGATTTATTACCCATGAACACACTACCTGTATGCTAATTCTATGTAAAAAGGTAGCTCCAGCCCTCATGATGTTGTCCAACATTTCCGCTATAAAACGGGATACAATTATTTTGGAAACATACCAAATTTGAAAAATAATTGAGAAGTTGCGCAATTACTAATCATGGAGCACAAAAAAGCCTACAGCACCTGGTATTCCCAGGCAGTCTCCCATCCAGGTACTAACTAGGCCCGACCCTGCTTAGCTTCCGAGATCGGGCGCATTCAGTGTGGTGTGGCCGTAGGCTCTGGGCCTAGTGAGTTTTGTACTTTTAAGCATCTAGTCGGCTAGACCTTGCAGTTTTGAAAGGCAATTGTGAAATGGCTCACTTCCTGAACTTGGAGCACAAAAAAGCCTACAGCACCTGGTATTCCCAGGCGGTCTCCCATCCAGGTACTAACGAGGCCCGACACTGCTTAGCTTCCAAGATCAGACGCATTCAGTGTGGTGTGGCCGTAGGCTCTGGGCCTTGTGAGTTTTGTACTTTTAAGCATCTAGTCGGCTAGACCTTGCAGTTTTGAAAGGCAATTGTGAAATGGCTCACTTCCTGAACTTGGAGCACAAAAAAGCCTACAGCACCTGGTATTCCCAGGCGGTCTCCCATCCAGGTACTAACGAGGCCCGACACTGCTTAGCTTCCGAGATCAGACGAGATCGGGCGCATTCAGTGTGGTGTGGCCGTAGGCTCTGGGCCTTGTGAGTTTTGTACTTTTAAGCATCTAGTCGGCTAGACCTTGCAGTTTTGAAAGGCAATTGAGAAATGGCTCACTTCCTGAACTTGGAGTACAAAAAAGCCTACAGCACCTGGTATTCCCAGGCGGTCTCCTATCCAGGTACTAACTAGGCCCGACACTGCTTAGCTTCTGAGATCAGACGAGATCAGGCGCATTCAGTGTGGTGTGGCCGTAGGCTCTGGGCCTAGTGAGTTTTGTACTTTTAAGCATCTAGTCGGCTAGACCTTGCAGTTTTGAAAGGCAATTGTGAAATGGCTCACTTCCTGAACTTGGAGCACAAAAAAGCCTACAGCACCTGGTATTCCCAGGCGGTCTCCCATCCAGGTACTAACTAGGCCTGACACTGCTTAACTTCCGAGATCAGACGAGATCGGGTGCATTCAGTGTGGTGTGGCCGTAGGCTCTAGGAATGCTAAGAATATTACTCTTATGCATTTGCATTTAGTAAGCTAAGCCATGCAGCCACTTGCAACATGATACCACGCTCATCGCTCGATCAGGCTCGATCAGGCGAGATATATAAGACTGGTGGGCCCATTCAGGACTCCTATGTCTGGTAGGATAACTTTAATTCATCCATCCTGTGTCTGTTGCAGGGAGGTGGAGAGAACAATCAACACAATAATGGTTTTCTTTCATGCCTCTTGAAGGACTCAATATTCTCTGTACTGCATTACATGTGAAAGTCGATTTATTACCCATGAACACACTACCTGTATGCTAATTCTATGTAAAAAGGTAGCTCCAGCCCTCATGATGTTGTCCAACATTTCCGCTATAAAACGGGATACAATTATTTTGGAAACATACCAAATTTGAAAAATAATTGAGAAGTTGCGCAATTACTAATCATGGAGCACAAAAAAGCCTACAGCACCTGGTATTCCCAGGCAGTCTCCCATCCAGGTACTAACTAGGCCCGACCCTGCTTAGCTTCCGAGATCGGGCGCATTCAGTGTGGTGTGGCCGTAGGCTCTGGGCCTTGTGAGTTTTGTACTTTTAAGCATCTAGTCGGCTAGACCTTGCAGTTTTGAAAGGCAATTGAGAAATGGCTCACTTCCTGAACTTGGAGTAGAAAAAAGCCTACAGCACCTGGTATTCCCAGGCGGTCTCCCATCCAGGTACTAACTAGGCCCGACACTGCTTAGCTTCTGAGATCAGACGAGATCAGGCGCATTCAGTGTGGTGTGGCCGTAGGCTCTGGGCCTAGTGAGTTTTGTACTTTTAAGCATCTAGTCGGCTAGACCTTGCAGTTTTGAAAGGCAATTGTGAAATGGCTCACTTCCTGAACTTGGAGCACAAAAAAGCCTACAGCACCTGGTATTCCCAGGCGGTCTCCCATCCAGGTACTAACGAGGCCCGACACTGCTTAGCTTCCGAGATCAGACGAGATCGGGCGCATTCAGTGTGGTGTGGCGTAGGCTCTGGGCCTTGTGAGTTTTGTACTTTTAAGCATCTAGTCGGCTAGACCTTGCAGTTTTAAAAGGCAATTGAGAAAGGGCTCACTTCCTGAACTTGGAGCACAAAAAAGCCTACAGCACCTGGTATTCCCAGGCGGTCTCCCATCCAGGTACTAACTAGGCCTGACACTGCTTAACTTCCAAGATCAGACAAGATCGGGTGCATTCAGTGTGGTGTGGCCGTAGGCTCTAGGAATGCTAAGAATATTACTCTTATGCATTTGCATTTAGTAAGCTAAGCCATGCAGCCACTTGCAACATGATACCACGCTCATCGCTCGATCAGGCTCGATCAGGCGAGATATATAAGACTGGTGGGCCCATTCAGGACTCCTATGTCTGGTAGGATAACTTTAATTCATCCATCCTGTGTCTGTTGCAGGGAGGTGGAGAGAACAATCAACACAATAATGGTTTTCTTTCATGCCTCTTGAAGGACTCAATATTCTCTGTACTGCATTACATGTGAAAGTCGATTTATTACCCATGAACACACTACCTGTATGCTAATTCTATGTAAAAAGGTAGCTCCAGCCCTCATGATGTTGTCCAACATTTCCGCTATAAAACGGGATACAATTATTTTGGAAACATACCAAATTTGAAAAATAATTGAGAAGTTGCGCAATTACTAATCATGGAGCACAAAAAAGCCTACAGCACCTGGTATTCCCAGGCAGTCTCCCATCCAGGTACTAACTAGGCCCGACCCTGCTTAGCTTCCGAGATCGGGCGCATTCAGTGTGGTGTGGCCGTAGGCTCTGGGCCTAGTGAGTTTTGTACTTTTAAGCATCTAGTCGGCTAGACCTTGCAGTTTTGAAAGGCATTTGTGAAATGGCTCACTTCCTGAACTTGGAGTACAAAAAAGCCTACAGCACCTGGTATTCCCAGGTGGTCTCCCATCCAGGTACTAACTAGGCCCGACACTGCTCAGCTTCCGAGATCAGACGAGATCGGGCGCAATCAGTGTGGTGTGGCCGTAGGCTCTGGGCCTAGTGAGTTTTGTACTTTTAAGCATCTAGTCAGCTAGACCTTGCAGTTTTGAAAGGCAATTGAGAAATGGCTCACTTCCTGAACTTGGAGCACAAAAAAGCCTACAGCACCTGGTATTCCCAGGCGGTCTCCCATCCAGGTACTAACAAGGCCCGACACTGCTTAGCTTCCGAGATCAGACGAGATCGGGCGCATTCAGTGTGGTGTGGCCATAGGCTCTGGGCCTTGTGAGTTTTGTACTTTTAAGCATCTAGTCGGCTAGACCTTGCAGTTTTGAAAGGAAATTGAGAAATGGCTCACTTCCTGAACTTGGAGTACAAAAAAGCCTACAGCACCTGGTATTCCCAGGCGGTCTCCCATCCAGGTACTAACTAGGCCCGACACTGCTTAGCTTCTGAGATCAGACGAGATCAGGCGCATTCAGTGTGGTGTGGCCGTAGGCTCTGGGCCTAGTGAGTTTTGTACTTTTAAGCATCTAGTCGGCTAGACCTTGCAGTTTTGAAAGGCAATTGTGAAATGGCTCACTTCCTGAACTTGGAGCACAAAAAAGCCTACAGCACCTGGTATTCCCAGGTGGTCTCCCATCCAGGTACTAACTAGGCCCGACACTGCTTAGCTTCCGAGATCAGACGAGATCGGGCGCAATCAGTGTGGTGTGTCCGTAGTCTCTGGGCCTAGTGAGTTTTGTACTTTTAAGCATCTAGTCAGCTAGACCTTGCAGTTTTGAATGGCAATTGAGAAATGGCTCACTTCCTGAACTTGGAGCACAAAAAAGCCTACAGCACCTGGTATTCCCAGGCGGTCTCCCATCCAGGTACTAACGAGGCCCGACACAGCTTAGCTTCCGAGATCAGACGCATTCAGTGTGGTGTGGCCGTAGGCTCTGGGCCTTGTGAGTTTTGTACTTTTAAGCATCTAGTCGGCTAGACCTTGCAGTTTTGAAAGGCAATTGTGAAATGGCTCACTTCCTGAACTTGGAACACAAAAAAGCCTACAGCACCTGGTATTCCCAGGCGGTCTCCCATCCAGGTACTAACTAGGCCTAACACTGCTTAACTTCCAAGATCAGACGAGATCGGGTGCATTCAGTGTGGTGTGGCCATAGGCTCTAGAAATGCTAAGAATATTACTCTTATGCATTTGCATTTAGTAAGCTAAGCCATGCAGCCACTTGCAACATGATACCACGCTCATCGCTCGATCAGGCTCGATCAGGCGAGATATATAAGACTGGTGGGCCCATTCAGGACTCCTATGTCTGGTAGGATAACTTTAATTCATCCATCCTGTGTCTGTTGCAGGGAGGTGGAGAGAACAATCAACACAATAATGGTTTTCTTTCATGCCTCTTGAAGGACTCAATATTCTCTGTACTGCATTACATGTGAAAGTCGATTTATTACCCATGAACACACTACCTGTATGCTAATTCTATGTAAAAAGGTAGCTCCAGCCCTCATGATGTTGTCCAACATTTCCGCTATAAAACGGGATACAATTATTTTGGAAACATACCAAATTTGAAAAATAATTGAGAAGTTGCGCAATTACTAATCATGGAGCACAAAAAAGCCTACAGCACCTGGTATTCCCAGGCAGTCTCCCATCCAGGTACTAACTAGGCCCGACCCTGCTTAGCTTCTGAGATCGGGCGCATTCAGTGTGGTGTGGCCGTAGGCTCTGGGCCTAGTGAGTTTTGTACTTTTAAGCATCTAGTCGGCTAGACCTTGCAGTTTTGAAAGGCAATTGTGAAATGGCTCACTTCCTGAACTTGGAGCACAAAAAAGCCTACAGCACCTGGTATTCCCAGGCGGTCTCCCATCCAGGTACTAAGGGGGCCAGACACTGCTTAGCTTCCAAGATCAGACGAGATCGGGCGCATTCAGTGTGGTGTGGCCGTAGGCTCTGGGCCTTGTGAGTTTTGTACTTTTAAGCATCTAGTCGGCTAGACCTTGCAGTTTTAAAAGGCAATTGAGAAAGGGCTCACTTCCTGAACTTGGAGCACAAAAAAGCCTACAGCACCTGGTATTCCCAGGCGGTCTCCCATCCAGGTACTAACTAGGCCTGACACTGCTTAACTTCCAAGATCAGACGAGATCGGGTGCATTCAGTGTGGTGTGGCCGTAGGCTCTAGGAATGCTAAGAATATTACTCTTATGCATTTGCATTTAGTAAGCTAAGCCATGCAGCCACTTGCAACATGATACCACGCTCATCGCTCGATCAGGCTCGATCAGGCGAGATATATAAGACTGGTGGGCCCATTCAGGACTCCTATGTCTGGTAGGATAACTTTAATTCATCCATCCTGTGTCTGTTGCAGGGAGGTGGAGAGAACAATCAACACAATAATGGTTTTCTTTCATGCCTCTTGAAGGACTCAATATTCTCTGTACTGCATTACATGTGAAAGTCGATTTATTACCCATGAACACACTACCTGTATGCTAATTCTATGTAAAAAGGTAGCTCCAGCCCTCATGATGTTGTCCAACATTTCCGCTATAAAACGGGATACAATTATTTTGGAAACATACCAAATTTGAAAAATAATTGAGAAGTTGCGCAATTACTAATCATGGAGCACAAAAAAGCCTACAGCACCTGGTATTCCCAGGCAGTCTCCCATCCAGGTACTAACTAGGCCCGACCCTGCTTAGCTTCCGAGATCGGGCGCATTCAGTGTGGTGTGGCCGTAGGCTCTGGGCCTAGTGAGTTTTGTACTTTTAAGCATCTAGTCGGCTAGACCTTGCAGTTTTGAAAGGCAATTGTGAAATGGCTCACTTCCTGAACTTGGAGTACAAAAAAGCCTACAGCACCTGGTATTCCCAGGTGGTCTCCCATCCAGGTACTAACTAGGCCCGACACTGCTTAGCTTCCGAGATCAGACGAGATCGGGCGCAATCAGTGTGGTGTGGCCGTAGGCTCTGGGCCTAGTGAGTTTTGTACTTTTAAGCATCTAGTCAGCTAGACCTTGCAGTTTTGAAAGGCAATTGAGAAATGGCTCACTTCCTGAACTTGGAGCACAAAAAAGCCTACAGCACCTGGTATTCCCAGGCGGTCTCCCATCCAGGTACTAACGAGGCCCGACACTGCTTAGCTTCCGAGATCAGACGAGATGGGGCGCATTCAGTGTGGTGTGGCCGTAGGCTCTGGGCCTTGTGAGTTTTGTACTTTTAAGCATCTAGTCAGCTAGACCTTGCAGTTTTGAAAGGCAATTGAGAAATGGCTCACTTCCTGAACTTGGAGCACAAAAAAGCCTACAGCACCTGGTATTCCCAGGCGGTCTCCCATCCAGGTACTAACGAGGCCCGACACTGCTTAGCTTCCGAGATCAGACGAGATCGGGCGCATTCAGTGTGGTGTGGCCGTAGGCTCTGGGCCTTGTGAGTTTTGTACTTTTAAGCATCTAGTCGGCTAGACCTTGCAGTTTTAAAAGGCAATTGAGAAAGGGCTCACTTCCTGAACTTGGAGCACAAAAAAGCCTACAGCACCTGGTATTCCCAGGCGGTCTCCCATCCAGGTACTAACTAGGCCTGACACTGCTTAACTTCCGAGATCAGACGAGATCGGGTGCATTCAGTGTGGTGTGGCCGTAGGCTCTAGGAACGCTAAGAATATTACTCTTATGCATTTGCATTTAGTAAGCTAAGCCATGCAGCCACTTGCAACATGATACCACGCTCATCGCTCGATCAGGCTCGATCAGGCGAGATATATAAGACTGGTGGGCCCATTCAGGACTCCTATGTCTGGTAGGATAACTTTAATTCATCCATCCTGTGTCTGTTGCAGGGAGGTGGAGAGAACAATCAACACAATAATGGTTTTCTTTCATGCCTCTTGAAGGACTCAATATTCTCTGTACTGCATTACATGTGAAAGTCGATTTATTACCCATGAACACACTACCTGTATGCTAATTCTATGTAAAAAGGTAGCTCCAGCCCTCATGATGTTGTCCAACATTTCCGCTATAAAACGGGATACAATTATTTTGGAAACATACCAAATTTGAAAAATAATTGAGAAGTTGCGCAATTACTAATCATGGAGCACAAAAAAGCCTACAGCACCTGGTATTCCCAGGCAGTCTCCCATCCAGGTACTAACTAGGCCCGACCCTGCTTAGCTTCTGAGATCGGGCGCATTCAGTGTGGTGTGGCCGTAGGCTCTGGGCCTAGTGAGTTTTGTACTTTTAAGCATCTAGTCGGCTAGACCTTGCAGTTTTGAAAGGCAATTGTGAAATGGCTCACTTCCTGAACTTGGAGCACAAAAAAGCCTACAGCACCTGGTATTCCCAGGCGGTCTCCCATCCAGGTACTAAGGGGGCCAGACACTGCTTAGCTTCCAAGATCAGACGAGATCGGGCGCATTCAGTGTGGTGTGGCCGTAGGCTCTGGGCCTTGTGAGTTTTGTACTTTTAAGCATCTAGTCGGCTAGACCTTGCAGTTTTAAAAGGCAATTGAGAAAGGGCTCACTTCCTGAACTTGGAGCACAAAAAAGCCTACAGCACCTGGTATTCCCAGGCGGTCTCCCATCCAGGTACTAACTAGGCCTGACACTGCTTAACTTCCAAGATCAGACGAGATCGGGTGCATTCAGTGTGGTGTGGCCGTAGGCTCTAGGAATGCTAAGAATATTACTCTTATGCATTTGCATTTAGTAAGCTAAGCCATGCAGCCACTTGCAACATGATACCACGCTCATCGCTCGATCAGGCTCGATCAGGCGAGATATATAAGACTGGTGGGCCCATTCAGGACTCCTATGTCTGGTAGGATAACTTTAATTCATCCATCCTGTGTCTGTTGCAGGGAGGTGGAGAGAACAATCAACACAATAATGGTTTTCTTTCATGCCTCTTGAAGGACTCAATATTCTCTGTACTGCATTACATGTGAAAGTCGATTTATTACCCATGAACACACTACCTGTATGCTAATTCTATGTAAAAAGGTAGCTCCAGCCCTCATGATGTTGTCCAACATTTCCGCTATAAAACGGGATACAATTATTTTGGAAACATACCAAATTTGAAAAATAATTGAGAAGTTGCGCAATTACTAATCATGGAGCACAAAAAAGCCTACAGCACCTGGTATTCCCAGGCAGTCTCCCATCCAGGTACTAACTAGGCCCGACCCTGCTTAGCTTCCGAGATCGGGCGCATTCAGTGTGGTGTGGCCGTAGGCTCTGGGCCTAGTGAGTTTTGTACTTTTAAGCATCTAGTCGGCTAGACCTTGCAGTTTTGAAAGGCAATTGTGAAATGGCTCACTTCCTGAACTTGGAGTACAAAAAAACCTACAGCACCTGGTATTCCCAGGTGGTCTCCCATCCAGGTACTAACTAGGCCCGACACTGCTTAGCTTCCGAGATCAGACGAGATCGGGCGCAATCAGTGTGGTGTGGCCGTAGGCTCTGGGCCTAGTGAGTTTTGTACTTTTAAGCATCTAGTCAGCTAGACCTTGCAGTTTTGAAAGGCAATTGAGAAATGGCTCACTTCCTGAACTTGGAGCACAAAAAAGCCTACAGCACCTGGTATTCCCAGGCGGTCTCCCATCCAGGTACTAACGAGGCCCAACACTGCTTAGCTTCCGAGATCAGACGAGATGGGGCGCATTCAGTGTGGTGTGGCCGTAGGCTCTGGGCCTTGTGAGTTTTGTACTTTTAAGCATCTAGTCAGCTAGACCTTGCAGTTTTGAAAGGCAATTGAGAAATGGCTCACTTCCTGAACTTGGAGCACAAAAAAGCCTACAGCACCTGGTATTCCCAGGCGGTCTCCCATCCAGGTACTAACGAGGCCCGACACTGCTTAGCTTCCGAGATCAGACGAGATCGGGCGCATTCAGTGTGGTGTGGCCGTAGGCTCTGGGCCTTGTGAGTTTTGTACTTTTAAGCATCTAGTCGGCTAGACCTTGCAGTTTTAAAAGGCAATTGAGAAAGGGCTCACTTCCTGAACTTGGAGCACAAAAAAGCCTACAGCACCTGGTATTCCCAGGCGGTCTCCCATCCAGGTACTAACTAGGCCTGACACTGCTTAACTTCCGAGATCAGACGAGATCGGGTGCATTCAGTGTGGTGTGGCCGTAGGCTCTAGGAACGCTAAGAATATTACTCTTATGCATTTGCATTTAGTAAGCTAAGCCATGCAGCCACTTGCAACATGATACCACGCTCATCGCTCGATCAGGCTCGATCAGGCGAGATATATAAGACTGGTGGGCCCATTCAGGACTCCTATGTCTGGTAGGATAACTTTAATTCATCCATCCTGTGTCTGTTGCAGGGAGGTGGAGAGAACAATCAACACAATAATGGTTTTCTTTCATGCCTCTTGAAGGACTCAATATTCTCTGTACTGCATTACATGTGAAAGTCGATTTATTACCCATGAACACACTACCTGTATGCTAATTCTATGTAAAAAGGTAGCTCCAGCCCTCATGATGTTGTCCAACATTTCCGCTATAAAACGGGATACAATTATTTTGGAAACATACCAAATTTGAAAAATAATTGAGAAGTTGCGCAATTACTAATCATGGAGCACAAAAAAGCCTACAGCACCTGGTATTCCCAGGCAGTCTCCCATCCAGGTACTAACTAGGCCCGACCCTGCTTAGCTTCTGAGATCGGGCGCATTCAGTGTGGTGTGGCCGTAGGCTCTGGGCCTAGTGAGTTTTGTACTTTTAAGCATCTAGTCGGCTAGACCTTGCAGTTTTGAAAGGCAATTGTGAAATGGCTCACTTCCTGAACTTGGAGCACAAAAAAGCCTACAGCACCTGGTATTCCCAGGCGGTCTCCCATCCAGGTACTAAGGGGGCCAGACACTGCTTAGCTTCCAAGATCAGACGAGATCGGGCGCATTCAGTGTGGTGTGGCCGTAGGCTCTGGGCCTTGTGAGTTTTGTACTTTTAAGCATCTAGTCGGCTAGACCTTGCAGTTTTAAAAGGCAATTGAGAAAGGGCTCACTTCCTGAACTTGGAGCACAAAAAAGCCTACAGCACCTGGTATTCCCAGGCGGTCTCCCATCCAGGTACTAACTAGGCCTGACACTGCTTAACTTCCAAGATCAGACGAGATCGGGTGCATTCAGTGTGGTGTGGCCGTAGGCTCTAGGAATGCTAAGAATATTACTCTTATGCATTTGCATTTAGTAAGCTAAGCCATGCAGCCACTTGCAACATGATACCACGCTCATCGCTCGATCAGGCGAGATATATAAGACTGGTGGGCCCATTCAGGACTCCTATGTCTGGTAGGATAACTTTAATTCATCCATCCTGTGTCTGTTGCAGGGAGGTGGAGAGAACAATCAACACAATAATGGTTTTCTTTCATGCCTCTTGAAGGACTCAATATTCTCTGTACTGCATTACATGTGAAAGTCGATTTATTACCCATGAACACACTACCTGTATGCTAATTCTATGTAAAAAGGTAGCTCCAGCCCTCATGATGTTGTCCAACATTTCCGCTATAAAACGGGATACAATTATTTTGGAAACATACCAAATTTGAAAAATAATTGAGAAGTTGCGCAATTACTAATCATGGAGCACAAAAAAGCCTACAGCACCTGGTATTCCCAGGCAGTCTCCCATCCAGGTACTAACTAGGCCCGACCCTGCTTAGCTTCCGAGATCGGGCGCATTCAGTGTGGTGTGGCCGTAGGCTCTGGGCCTAGTGAGTTTTGTACTTTTAAGCATCTAGTCGGCTAGACCTTGCAGTTTTGAAAGGCAATTGTGAAATGGCTCACTTCCTGAACTTGGAGTACAAAAAAGCCTACAGCACCTGGTATTCCCAGGTGGTCTCCCATCCAGGTACTAACTAGGCCCGACACTGCTTAGCTTCCGAGATCAGACGAGATCGGGCGCAATCAGTGTGGTGTGGCCGTAGGCTCTAGGCCTAGTGAGTTTTGTACTTTTAAGCATCTAGTCAGCTAGACCTTGCAGTTTTGAAAGGCAATTGAGAAATGGCTCACTTCCTGAACTTGGAGCACAAAAAAGCCTACAGCACCTGGTATTCCCAGGCGGTCTCCCATCCAGGTACTAACGAGGCCCGACACTGCTTAGCTTCCGAGATCAGACGAGATGGGGCGCATTCAGTGTGGTGTGGCCGTAGGCTCTGGGCCTTGTGAGTTTTGTACTTTTAAGCATCTAGTCAGCTAGACCTTGCAGTTTTGAAAGGCAATTGAGAAATGGCTCACTTCCTGAACTTGGAGCACAAAAAAGCCTACAGCACCTGGTATTCCCAGGCGGTCTCCCATCCAGGTACTAACGAGGCCCGACACTGCTTAGCTTCCGAGATCAGACGAGATCGGGCGCATTCAGTGTGGTGTGGCCGTAGGCTCTGGGCCTTGTGAGTTTTGTACTTTTAAGCATCTAGTCGGCTAGACCTTGCAGTTTTAAAAGGCAATTGAGAAAGGGCTCACTTCCTGAACTTGGAGCACAAAAAAGCCTACAGCACCTGGTATTCCCAGGCGGTCTCCCATCCAGGTACTAACTAGGCCTGACACTGCTTAACTTCCGAGATCAGACGAGATCGGGTGCATTCAGTGTGGTGTGGCCGTAGGCTCTAGGAACGCTAAGAATATTACTCTTATGCATTTGCATTTAGTAAGCTAAGCCATGCAGCCACTTGCAACATGATACCACGCTCATCGCTCGATCAGGCTCGATCAGGCGAGATATATAAGACTGGTGGGCCCATTCAGGACTCCTATGTCTGGTAGGATAACTTTAATTCATCCATCCTGTGTCTGTTGCAGGGAGGTGGAGAGAACAATCAACACAATAATGGTTTTCTTTCATGCCTCTTGAAGGACTCAATATTCTCTGTACTGCATTACATGTGAAAGTCGATTTATTACCCATGAACACACTACCTGTATGCTAATTCTATGTAAAAAGGTAGCTCCAGCCCTCATGATGTTGTCCAACATTTCCGCTATAAAACGGGATACAATTATTTTGGAAACATACCAAATTTGAAAAATAATTGAGAAGTTGCGCAATTACTAATCATGGAGCACAAAAAAGCCTACAGCACCTGGTATTCCCAGGCAGTCTCCCATCCAGGTACTAACTAGGCCCGACCCTGCTTAGCTTCCGAGATCGGGCGCATTCAGTGTGGTGTGGCCGTAGGCTCTGGAGTTTTGTACTTTTAAGCATCTAGTCGGCTAGACCTTGCAGTTTTGACAGGCAATTGTGAAATGGCTCACTTCCTGAACTTGGAGTACAAAAAAGCCTACAGCACCTGGTATTCCCAGGTGGTCTCCCATCCAGGTACTAACTAGGCCCGACACTGCTTAGCTTCCGAGATCAGACGAGATCGGGCGCAATCAGTGTGGTGTGGCCGTAGGCTCTGGGCCTAGTGAGTTTTGTACTTTTAAGCATCTAGTCAGCTAGACCTTGCAGTTTTGAAAGGCAATTGAGAAATGGCTCACTTCCTGAACTTGGAGCACAAAAAAGCCTACAGCACCTGGTATTCCCAGGCGGTCTCCCATCCAGGTACTAACAAGGCCCGACACTGCTTAGCTTCCGAGATCAGACGAGATCGGGCGCAATCAGTGTGGTGTGGCCGTAGGCTCTGGGCCTAGTGAGTTTTGTACTTTTAAGCATCTAGTCAGCTAGACCTTGCAGTTTTGAAAGGAAATTGAGAAATGGCTCACTTCCTGAACTTGGAGTACAAAAAAGCCTACAGCACCTGGTATTCCCAGGCGGTCTCCCATCCAGGTACTAACTAGGCCCGACACTGCTTAGCTTCTGAGATCAGACGAGATCAGGCGCATTCAGTGTGGTGTGGCCGTAGGCTCTGGGCCTAGTGAGTTTTGTACTTTTAAGCATCTAGTCGGCTAGACCTTGCAGTTTTGAAAGGCAATTGTGAAATGGCTCACTTCCTGAACTTGGAGCACAAAAAAGCCTACAGCACCTGGTATTCCCAGGTGGTCTCCCATCCAGGTACTAACTAGGCCCGACACTGCTTAGCTTCCGAGATCAGACGAGATCGGGCGCAATCAGTGTGGTGTGTCCGTAGTCTCTGGGCCTAGTGAGTTTTGTACTTTTAAGCATCTAGTCAGCTAGACCTTGCAGTTTTGAATGGCAATTGAGAAATGGCTCACTTCCTGAACTTGGAGCACAAAAAAGCCTACAGCACCTGGTATTCCCAGGCGGTCTCCCATCCAGGTACTAACGAGGCCCGACACAGCTTAGCTTC
Organism: Ambystoma mexicanum; assembly: GCF_040938575.1. Classification (NCBI taxonomy): domain Eukaryota; kingdom Metazoa; phylum Chordata; class Amphibia; order Caudata; family Ambystomatidae; genus Ambystoma; species Ambystoma mexicanum. The sequence goes on from NC_090927.1 coordinate 844,875,863, forward strand.
CGAGATCAGACGCATTCAGTGTGGTGTGGCCGTAGGCTCTGGGCCTTGTGAGTTTTGTACTTTTAAGCATCTAGTCGGCTAGACCTTGCAGTTTTGAAAGGCAATTGTGAAATGGCTCACTTCCTGAACTTGGAACACAAAAAAGCCTACAGCACCTGGTATTCCCAGGCGGTCTCCCATCCAGGTACTAACTAGGCCTAACACTGCTTAACTTCCGAGATCAGACGAGATCGGGTGCATTCAGTGTGGTGTGGCCGTAGGCTCTAGAAATGCTAAGAATATTACTCTTATGCATTTGCATTTAGTAAGCTAAGCCATGCAGCCACTTGCAACATGATACCACGCTCATCGCTCGATCAGGCTCGATCAGGCGAGATATATAAGACTGGTGGGCCCATTCAGGACTCCTATGTCTGGTAGGATAACTTTAATTCATCCATCCTGTGTCTGTTGCAGGGAGGTGGAGAGAACAATCAACACAATAATGGTTTTCTTTCATGCCTCTTGAAGGACTCAATATTCTCTGTACTGCATTACATGTGAAAGTCGATTTATTACCCATGAACACACTACCTGTATGCTAATTCTATGTAAAAAGGTAGCTCTAGCCCTCATGATGTTGTCCAACATTTCCGCTATAAAACGGGATACAATTATTTTGGAAACATACCAAATTTGAAAAATAATTGAGAAGTTGCGCAATTACTAATCATGGAGCACAAAAAAGCCTACAGCACCTGGTATTCCCAGGCAGTCTCCCATCCAGGTACTAACTAGGCCCAACCCTGCTTAGCTTCCGAGATCGGGCGCATTCAGTGTGGTGTGGCCGTAGGCTCTGGGCCTAGTGAGTTTTGTACTTTTAAGCATCTAGTCGGCTAGACCTTGCAGTTTTGAAAGGCAATTGTGAAATGGCTCACTTCCTGAACTTGGAGCACAAAAAAGCCTACAGCACCTGGTATTCCCAGGCGGTCTCCCATCCAGGTACTAACGAGGCCAGACACTGCTTAGCTTCCAAGATCAGACGAGATCGGGCGCATTCAGTGTGGTGTGGCCGTAGGCTCTGGGCCTTGTGAGTTTTGTACTTTTAAGCATCTAGTCGGCTAGACCTTGCAGTTTTAAAAGGCAATTGAGAAAGGGCTCACTTCCTGAACTTGGAGCACAAAAAAGCCTACAGCACCTGGTATTCCCAGGCAGTCTCCCATCCAGGTACTAACTAGGCCTGACACTGCTTAACTTCCAAGATCAGACGAGATCGGGTGCATTCAGTGTGGTGTGGCCGTAGGCTCTAGGAATGCTAAGAATATTACTCTTATGCATTTGCATTTAGTAAGCTAAGCCATGCAGCCACTTGCAACATGATACCACGCTCATCGCTCGATCAGGCTCGATCAGGCGAGATATATAAGACTGGTGGGCCCATTCAGGACTCCTATGTCTGGTAGGATAACTTTAATTCATCCATCCTGTGTCTGTTGCAGGGAGGTGGAGAGAACAATCAACACAATAATGGTTTTCTTTCATGCCTCTTGAAGGACTCAATATTCTCTGTACTGCATTACATGTGAAAGTCGATTTATTACCCATGAACACACTACCTGTATGCTAATTCTATGTAAAAAGGTAGCTCCAGCCCTCATGATGTTGTCCAACATTTCCGCTATAAAACGGGATACAATTATTTTGGAAACATACCAAATTTGAAAAATAATTGAGAAGTTGCGCAATTACTAATCATGGAGCACAAAAAAGCCTACAGCACCTGGTATTCCCAGGCAGTCTCCCATCCAGGTACTAACTAGGCCCGACCCTGCTTAGCTTCCGAGATCGGGCGCATTCAGTGTGGTGTGGCCGTAGGCTCTGGGCCTAGTGAGTTTTGTACTTTTAAGCATCTAGTCGGCTAGACCTTGCAGTTTTGAAAGGCAATTGTGAAATGGCTCACTTCCTGAACTTGGAGCACAAAAAAAGCCTACAGCACCTGGTATTCCCAGGCGGTCTCCCATCCAGGTACTAAGGGGGCCAGACACTGCTTAGCTTCCAAGATCAGACGAGATCGGGCGCATTCAGTGTGGTGTGGCCGTAGGCTCTGGGCCTTGTGAGTTTTGTACTTTTAAGCATCTAGTCGGCTAGACCTTGCAGTTTTAAAAGGCAATTGAGAAAGGGCTCACTTCCTGAACTTGGAGCACAAAAAAGCCTACAGCACCTGGTATTCCCAGGCGGTCTCCCATCCAGGTACTAACTAGGCCTGACACTGCTTAACTTCCAAGATCAGACGAGATCGGGTGCATTCAGTGTGGTGTGGCCGTAGGCTCTAGGAATGCTAAGAATATTACTCTTATGCATTTGCATTTAGTAAGCTAAGCCATGCAGCCACTTGCAACATGATACCACGCTCATCGCTCGATCAGGCTCGATCAGGCGAGATATATAAGACTGGTGGGCCCATTCAGGACTCCTATGTCTGGTAGGATAACTTTAATTCATCCATCCTGTGTCTGTTGCAGGGAGGTGGAGAGAACAATCAACACAATAATGGTTTTCTTTCATGCCTCTTGAAGGACTCAATATTCTCTGTACTGCATTACATGTGAAAGTCGATTTATTACCCATGAACACACTACCTGTATGCTAATTCTATGTAAAAAGGTAGCTCCAGCCCTCATGATGTTGTCCAACATTTCCGCTATAAAACGGGATACAATTATTTTGGAAACATACCAAATTTGAAAAATAATTGAGAAGTTGCGCAATTACTAATCATGGAGCACAAAAAAGCCTACAGCACCTGGTATTCCCAGGCAGTCTCCCATCCAGGTACTAACTAGGCCCGACCCTGCTTAGCTTCCGAGATCGGGCGCATTCAGTGTGGTGTGGCCGTAGGCTCTGGGCCTAGTGAGTTTTGTACTTTTAAGCATCTAGTCGGCTAGACCTTGCAGTTTTGAAAGGCAATTGTGAAATGGCTCACTTCCTGAACTTGGAGTACAAAAAAGCCTACAGCACCTGGTATTCCCAGGTGGTCTCCCATCCAGGTACTAACTAGGCCCGACACTGCTTAGCTTCCGAGATCAGACGAGATCGGGCGCAATCAGTGTGGTGTGGCCGTAGGCTCTGGGCCTAGTGAGTTTTGTACTTTTAAGCATCTAGTCAGCTAGACCTTGCAGTTTTGAAAGGCAATTGAGAAATGGCTCACTTCCTGAACTTGGAGCACAAAAAAGCCTACAGCACCTGGTATTCCCAGGCGGTCTCCCATCCAGGTACTAACGAGGCCCGACACTGCTTAGCTTCCGAGATCAGAAGAGATGGGGCGCATTCAGTGTGGTGTGGCCGTAGGCTCTGGGCCTTGTGAGTTTTGTACTTTTAAGCATCTAGTCAGCTAGACCTTGCAGTTTTGAAAGGCAATTGAGAAATGGCTCACTTCCTGAACTTTGAGCACAAAAAAGCCTACAGCACCTGGTATTCCCAGGCGGTCTCCCATCCAGGTACTAACGAGGCCCGACACTGCTTAGCTTCCGAGATCAGACGAGATCGGGCGCATTCAGTGTGGTGTGGCCGTAGGCTCTGGGCCTTGTGAGTTTTGTACTTTTAAGCATCTAGTCGGCTAGACCTTGCAGTTTTAAAAGGCAATTGAGAAAGGGCTCACTTCCTGAACTTGGAGCACAAAAAAGCCTACAGCACCTGGTATTCCCAGGCGGTCTCCCATCCAGGTACTAACTAGGCCTGACACTGCTTAACTTCCGAGATCAGACGAGATCGGGTGCATTCAGTGTGGTGTGGCCGTAGGCTCTAGGAACGCTAAGAATATTACTCTTATGCATTTGCATTTAGTAAGCTAAGCCATGCAGCCACTTGCAACATGATACCACGCTCATCGCTCGATCAGGCTCGATCAGGCGAGATATATAAGACTGGTGGGCCCATTCAGGACTCCTATGTCTGGTAGGATAACTTTAATTCATCCATCCTGTGTCTGTTGCAGGGAGGTGGAGAGAACAATCAACACAATAATGGTTTTCTTTCATGCCTCTTGAAGGACTCAATATTCTCTGTACTGCATTACATGTGAAAGTCGATTTATTACCCATGAACACACTACCTGTATGCTAATTCTATGTAAAAAGGTAGCTCCAGCCCTCATGATGTTGTCCAACATTTCCGCTATAAAACGGGATACAATTATTTTGGAAACATACCAAATTTGAAAAATAATTGAGAAGTTGCGCAATTACTAATCATGGAGCACAAAAAAGCCTACAGCACCTGGTATTCCCAGGCAGTCTCCCATCCAGGTACTAACTAGGCCCGACCCTGCTTAGCTTCCGAGATCGGGCGCATTCAGTGTGGTGTGGCCGTAGGCTCTGGAGTTTTGTACTTTTAAGCATCTAGTCGGCTAGACCTTGCAGTTTTGACAGGCAATTGTGAAATGGCTCACTTCCTGAACTTGGAGTACAAAAAAGCCTACAGCACCTGGTATTCCCAGGTGGTCTCCCATCCAGGTACTAACTAGGCCCGACACTGCTTAGCTTCCGAGATCAGACGAGATCGGGCGCAATCAGTGTGGTGTGGCCGTAGGCTCTGGGCCTAGTGAGTTTTGTACTTTTAAGCATCTAGTCAGCTAGACCTTGCAGTTTTGAAAGGAAATTGAGAAATGGCTCACTTCCTGAACTTGGAGTACAAAAAAGCCTACAGCACCTGGTATTCCCAGGCGGTCTCCCATCCAGGTACTAACTAGGCCCGACACTGCTTAGCTTCTGAGATCAGACGAGATCAGGCGCATTCAGTGTGGTGTGGCCGTAGGCTCTGGGCCTAGTGAGTTTTGTACTTTTAAGCATCTAGTCGGCTAGACCTTGCAGTTTTGAAAGGCAATTGTGAAATGGCTCACTTCCTGAACTTGGAGCACAAAAAAGCCTACAGCACCTGGTATTCCCAGGTGGTCTCCCATCCAGGTACTAACTAGGCCCGACACTGCTTAGCTTCCGAGATCAGACGAGATCGGGCGCAATCAGTGTGGTGTGTCCGTAGTCTCTGGGCCTAGTGAGTTTTGTACTTTTAAGCATCTAGTCAGCTAGACCTTGCAGTTTTGAATGGCAATTGAGAAATGGCTCACTTCCTGAACTTGGAGCACAAAAAAGCCTACAGCACCTGGTATTCCCAGGCGGTCTCCCATCCAGGTACTAACGAGGCCCGACACAGCTTAGCTTCCGAGATCAGACGCATTCAGTGTGGTGTGGCCGTAGGCTCTGGGCCTTGTGAGTTTTGTACTTTTAAGCATCTAGTCGGCTAGACCTTGCAGTTTTGAAAGGCAATTGTGAAATGGCTCACTTCCTGAACTTGGAACACAAAAAAGCCTACAGCACCTGGTATTCCCAGGCGGTCTCCCATCCAGGTACTAACTAGGCCTAACACTGCTTAACTTCCGAGATCAGATGAGATCGGGTGCATTCAGTGTGGTGTGGCCGTAGGCTCTAGAAATGCTAAGAATATTACTCTTATGCATTTGCATTTAGTAAGCTAAGCCATGCAGCCACTTGCAACATGATACCACGCTCATCGCTCGATCAGGCTCGATCAGGCGAGATATATAAGACTGGTGGGCCCATTCAGGACTCCTATGTCTGGTAGGATAACTTTAATTCATCCATCCTGTGTCTGTTGCAGGGAGGTGGAGAGAACAATCAACACAATAATGGTTTTCTTTCATGCCTCTTGAAGGACTCAATATTCTCTGTACTGCATTACATGTGAAAGTCGATTTATTACCCATGAACACACTACCTGTATGCTAATTCTATGTAAAAAGGTAGCTCCAGCCCTCATGATGTTGTCCAACATTTCCGCTATAAAACGGGATACAATTATTTTGGAAACATACCAAATTTGAAAAATAATTGAGAAGTTGCGCAATTACTAATCATGGAGCACAAAAAAGCCTACAGCACCTGGTATTCCCAGGCAGTCTCCCATCCAGGTACTAACTAGGCCCGACCCTGCTTAGCTTCCGAGATCGGGCGCATTCAGTGTGGTGTGGCCGTAGGCTCTGGGCCTAGTGAGTTTTGTACTTTTAAGCATCTAGTCGGCTAGACCTTGCAGTTTTGAAAGGCAATTGTGAAATGGCTCACTTCCTGAACTTGGAGCACAAAAAAGCCTACAGCACCTGGTATTCCCAGGCGGTCTCCCATCCAGGTACTAACGAGGCCAGACACTGCTTAGCTTCCAAGATCAGACGAGATCGGGCGCATTCAGTGTGGTGTGGCCGTAGGCTCTGGGCCTTGTGAGTTTTGTACTTTTAAGCATCTAGTCGGCTAGACCTTGCAGTTTTAAAAGGCAATTGAGAAAGGGCTCACTTCCTGAACTTGGAGCACAAAAAAGCCTACAGCACCTGGTATTCCCAGGCGGTCTCCCATCCAGGTACTAACTAGGCCTGACACTGCTTAACTTCCAAGATCAGACAAGATCGGGTGCATTCAGTGTGGTGTGGCCGTAGGCTCTAGGAATGCTAAGAATATTACTCTTATGCATTTGCATTTAGTAAGCTAAGCCATGCAGCCACTTGCAACATGATACCACGCTCATCGCTCGATCAGGCTCGATCAGGCGAGATATATAAGACTGGTGGGCCCATTCAGGACTCCTATGTCTGGTAGGATAACTTTAATTCATCCATCCTGTGTCTGTTGCAGGGAGGTGGAGAGAACAATCAACACAATAATGGTTTTCTTTCATGCCTCTTGAAGGACTCAATATTCTCTGTACTGCATTACATGTGAAAGTCGATTTATTACCCATGAACACACTACCTGTATGCTAATTCTATGTAAAAAGGTAGCTCCAGCCCTCATGATGTTGTCCAACATTTCCGCTATAAAACGGGATACAATTATTTTGGAAACATACCAAATTTGAAAAATAATTGAGAAGTTGCGCAATTACTAATCATGGAGCACAAAAAAGCCTACAGCACCTGGTATTCCCAGGCAGTCTCCCATCCAGGTACTAACTAGGCCCGACCCTGCTTAGCTTCCGAGATCGGGCGCATTCAGTGTGGTGTGGCCGTAGGCTCTGGGCCTAGTGAGTTTTGTACTTTTAAGCATCTAGTCGGCTAGACCTTGCAGTTTTGAAAGGCATTTGTGAAATGGCTCACTTCCTGAACTTGGAGTACAAAAAAGCCTACAGCACCTGGTATTCCCAGGTGGTCTCCCATCCAGGTACTAACTAGGCCCGACACTGCTCAGCTTCCGAGATCAGACGAGATCGGGCGCAATCAGTGTGGTGTGGCCGTAGGCTCTGGGCCTAGTGAGTTTTGTACTTTTAAGCATCTAGTCAGCTAGACCTTGCAGTTTTGAAAGGCAATTGAGAAATGGCTCACTTCCTGAACTTGGAGCACAAAAAAGCCTACAGCACCTGGTATTCCCAGGCGGTCTCCCATCCAGGTACTAACAAGGCCCGACACTGCTTAGCTTCCGAGATCAGACGAGATCGGGCGCATTCAGTGTGGTGTGGCCATAGGCTCTGGGCCTTGTGAGTTTTGTACTTTTAAGCATCTAGTCGGCTAGACCTTGCAGTTTTGAAAGGAAATTGAGAAATGGCTCACTTCCTGAACTTGGAGTACAAAAAAGCCTACAGCACCTGGTATTCCCAGGCGGTCTCCCATCCAGGTACTAACTAGGCCCGACACTGCTTAGCTTCTGAGATCAGACGAGATCAGGCGCATTCAGTGTGGTGTGGCCGTAGGCTCTGGGCCTAGTGAGTTTTGTACTTTTAAGCATCTAGTCGGCTAGACCTTGCAGTTTTGAAAGGCAATTGTGAAATGGCTCACTTCCTGAACTTGGAGCACAAAAAAGCCTACAGCACCTGGTATTCCCAGGTGGTCTCCCATCCAGGTACTAACTAGGCCCGACACTGCTTAGCTTCCGAGATCAGACGAGATCGGGCGCAATCAGTGTGGTGTGTCCGTAGTCTCTGGGCCTAGTGAGTTTTGTACTTTTAAGCATCTAGTCAGCTAGACCTTGCAGTTTTGAATGGCAATTGAGAAATGGCTCACTTCCTGAACTTGGAGCACAAAAAAGCCTACAGCACCTGGTATTCCCAGGCGGTCTCCCATCCAGGTACTAACGAGGCCCGACACAGCTTAGCTTCCGAGATCAGACGCATTCAGTGTGGTGTGGCCGTAGGCTCTGGGCCTTGTGAGTTTTGTACTTTTAAGCATCTAGTCGGCTAGACCTTGCAGTTTTGAAAGGCAATTGTGAAATGGCTCACTTCCTGAACTTGGAACACAAAAAAGCCTACAGCACCTGGTATTCCCAGGCGGTCTCCCATCCAGGTACTAACTAGGCCTAACACTGCTTAACTTCCAAGATCAGACGAGATCGGGTGCATTCAGTGTGGTGTGGCCATAGGCTCTAGAAATGCTAAGAATATTACTCTTATGCATTTGCATTTAGTAAGCTAAGCCATGCAGCCACTTGCAACATGATACCACGCTCATCGCTCGATCAGGCTCGATCAGGCGAGATATATAAGACTGGTGGGCCCATTCAGGACTCCTATGTCTGGTAGGATAACTTTAATTCATCCATCCTGTGTCTGTTGCAGGGAGGTGGAGAGAACAATCAACACAATAATGGTTTTCTTTCATGCCTCTTGAAGGACTCAATATTCTCTGTACTGCATTACATGTGAAAGTCGATTTATTACCCATGAACACACTACCTGTATGCTAATTCTATGTAAAAAGGTAGCTCCAGCCCTCATGATGTTGTCCAACATTTCCGCTATAAAACGGGATACAATTATTTTGGAAACATACCAAATTTGAAAAATAATTGAGAAGTTGCGCAATTACTAATCATGGAGCACAAAAAAGCCTACAGCACCTGGTATTCCCAGGCAGTCTCCCATCCAGGTACTAACTAGGCCCGACCCTGCTTAGCTTCTGAGATCGGGCGCATTCAGTGTGGTGTGGCCGTAGGCTCTGGGCCTAGTGAGTTTTGTACTTTTAAGCATCTAGTCGGCTAGACCTTGCAGTTTTGAAAGGCAATTGTGAAATGGCTCACTTCCTGAACTTGGAGCACAAAAAAGCCTACAGCACCTGGTATTCCCAGGCGGTCTCCCATCCAGGTACTAAGGGGGCCAGACACTGCTTAGCTTCCAAGATCAGACGAGATCGGGCGCATTCAGTGTGGTGTGGCCGTAGGCTCTGGGCCTTGTGAGTTTTGTACTTTTAAGCATCTAGTCGGCTAGACCTTGCAGTTTTAAAAGGCAATTGAGAAAGGGCTCACTTCCTGAACTTGGAGCACAAAAAAGCCTACAGCACCTGGTATTCCCAGGCGGTCTCCCATCCAGGTACTAACTAGGCCTGACACTGCTTAACTTCCAAGATCAGACGAGATCGGGTGCATTCAGTGTGGTGTGGCCGTAGGCTCTAGGAATGCTAAGAATATTACTCTTATGCATTTGCATTTAGTAAGCTAAGCCATGCAGCCACTTGCAACATGATACCACGCTCATCGCTCGATCAGGCTCGATCAGGCGAGATATATAAGACTGGTGGGCCCATTCAGGACTCCTATGTCTGGTAGGATAACTTTAATTCATCCATCCTGTGTCTGTTGCAGGGAGGTGGAGAGAACAATCAACACAATAATGGTTTTCTTTCATGCCTCTTGAAGGACTCAATATTCTCTGTACTGCATTACATGTGAAAGTCGATTTATTACCCATGAACACACTACCTGTATGCTAATTCTATGTAAAAAGGTAGCTCCAGCCCTCATGATGTTGTCCAACATTTCCGCTATAAAACGGGATACAATTATTTTGGAAACATACCAAATTTGAAAAATAATTGAGAAGTTGCGCAATTACTAATCATGGAGCACAAAAAAGCCTACAGCACCTGGTATTCCCAGGCAGTCTCCCATCCAGGTACTAACTAGGCCCGACCCTGCTTAGCTTCCGAGATCGGGCGCATTCAGTGTGGTGTGGCCGTAGGCTCTGGGCCTAGTGAGTTTTGTACTTTTAAGCATCTAGTCGGCTAGACCTTGCAGTTTTGAAAGGCAATTGTGAAATGGCTCACTTCCTGAACTTGGAGTACAAAAAAGCCTACAGCACCTGGTATTCCCAGGTGGTCTCCCATCCAGGTACTAACTAGGCCCGACACTGCTTAGCTTCCGAGATCAGACGAGATCGGGCGCAATCAGTGTGGTGTGGCCGTAGGCTCTGGGCCTAGTGAGTTTTGTACTTTTAAGCATCTAGTCAGCTAGACCTTGCAGTTTTGAAAGGCAATTGAGAAATGGCTCACTTCCTGAACTTGGAGCACAAAAAAGCCTACAGCACCTGGTATTCCCAGGCGGTCTCCCATCCAGGTACTAACGAGGCCCGACACTGCTTAGCTTCCGAGATCAGACGAGATGGGGCGCATTCAGTGTGGTGTGGCCGTAGGCTCTGGGCCTTGTGAGTTTTGTACTTTTAAGCATCTAGTCAGCTAGACCTTGCAGTTTTGAAAGGCAATTGAGAAATGGCTCACTTCCTGAACTTGGAGCACAAAAAAGCCTACAGCACCTGGTATTCCCAGGCGGTCTCCCATCCAGGTACTAACGAGGCCCGACACTGCTTAGCTTCCGAGATCAGACGAGATCGGGCGCATTCAGTGTGGTGTGGCCGTAGGCTCTGGGCCTTGTGAGTTTTGTACTTTTAAGCATCTAGTCGGCTAGACCTTGCAGTTTTAAAAGGCAATTGAGAAAGGGCTCACTTCCTGAACTTGGAGCACAAAAAAGCCTACAGCACCTGGTATTCCCAGGCGGTCTCCCATCCAGGTACTAACTAGGCCTGACACTGCTTAACTTCCGAGATCAGACGAGATCGGGTGCATTCAGTGTGGTGTGGCCGTAGGCTCTAGGAACGCTAAGAATATTACTCTTATGCATTTGCATTTAGTAAGCTAAGCCATGCAGCCACTTGCAACATGATACCACGCTCATCGCTCGATCAGGCTCGATCAGGCGAGATATATAAGACTGGTGGGCCCATTCAGGACTCCTATGTCTGGTAGGATAACTTTAATTCATCCATCCTGTGTCTGTTGCAGGGAGGTGGAGAGAACAATCAACACAATAATGGTTTTCTTTCATGCCTCTTGAAGGACTCAATATTCTCTGTACTGCATTACATGTGAAAGTCGATTTATTACCCATGAACACACTACCTGTATGCTAATTCTATGTAAAAAGGTAGCTCCAGCCCTCATGATGTTGTCCAACATTTCCGCTATAAAACGGGATACAATTATTTTGGAAACATACCAAATTTGAAAAATAATTGAGAAGTTGCGCAATTACTAATCATGGAGCACAAAAAAGCCTACAGCACCTGGTATTCCCAGGCAGTCTCCCATCCAGGTACTAACTAGGCCCGACCCTGCTTAGCTTCTGAGATCGGGCGCATTCAGTGTGGTGTGGCCGTAGGCTCTGGGCCTAGTGAGTTTTGTACTTTTAAGCATCTAGTCGGCTAGACCTTGCAGTTTTGAAAGGCAATTGTGAAATGGCTCACTTCCTGAACTTGGAGCACAAAAAAGCCTACAGCACCTGGTATTCCCAGGCGGTCTCCCATCCAGGTACTAAGGGGGCCAGACACTGCTTAGCTTCCAAGATCAGACGAGATCGGGCGCATTCAGTGTGGTGTGGCCGTAGGCTCTGGGCCTTGTGAGTTTTGTACTTTTAAGCATCTAGTCGGCTAGACCTTGCAGTTTTAAAAGGCAATTGAGAAAGGGCTCACTTCCTGAACTTGGAGCACAAAAAAGCCTACAGCACCTGGTATTCCCAGGCGGTCTCCCATCCAGGTACTAACTAGGCCTGACACTGCTTAACTTCCAAGATCAGACGAGATCGGGTGCATTCAGTGTGGTGTGGCCGTAGGCTCTAGGAATGCTAAGAATATTACTCTTATGCATTTGCATTTAGTAAGCTAAGCCATGCAGCCACTTGCAACATGATACCACGCTCATCGCTCGATCAGGCTCGATCAGGCGAGATATATAAGACTGGTGGGCCCATTCAGGACTCCTATGTCTGGTAGGATAACTTTAATTCATCCATCCTGTGTCTGTTGCAGGGAGGTGGAGAGAACAATCAACACAATAATGGTTTTCTTTCATGCCTCTTGAAGGACTCAATATTCTCTGTACTGCATTACATGTGAAAGTCGATTTATTACCCATGAACACACTACCTGTATGCTAATTCTATGTAAAAAGGTAGCTCCAGCCCTCATGATGTTGTCCAACATTTCCGCTATAAAACGGGATACAATTATTTTGGAAACATACCAAATTTGAAAAATAATTGAGAAGTTGCGCAATTACTAATCATGGAGCACAAAAAAGCCTACAGCACCTGGTATTCCCAGGCAGTCTCCCATCCAGGTACTAACTAGGCCCGACCCTGCTTAGCTTCCGAGATCGGGCGCATTCAGTGTGGTGTGGCCGTAGGCTCTGGGCCTAGTGAGTTTTGTACTTTTAAGCATCTAGTCGGCTAGACCTTGCAGTTTTGAAAGGCAATTGTGAAATGGCTCACTTCCTGAACTTGGAGTACAAAAAAACCTACAGCACCTGGTATTCCCAGGTGGTCTCCCATCCAGGTACTAACTAGGCCCGACACTGCTTAGCTTCCGAGATCAGACGAGATCGGGCGCAATCAGTGTGGTGTGGCCGTAGGCTCTGGGCCTAGTGAGTTTTGTACTTTTAAGCATCTAGTCAGCTAGACCTTGCAGTTTTGAAAGGCAATTGAGAAATGGCTCACTTCCTGAACTTGGAGCACAAAAAAGCCTACAGCACCTGGTATTCCCAGGCGGTCTCCCATCCAGGTACTAACGAGGCCCAACACTGCTTAGCTTCCGAGATCAGACGAGATGGGGCGCATTCAGTGTGGTGTGGCCGTAGGCTCTGGGCCTTGTGAGTTTTGTACTTTTAAGCATCTAGTCAGCTAGACCTTGCAGTTTTGAAAGGCAATTGAGAAATGGCTCACTTCCTGAACTTGGAGCACAAAAAAGCCTACAGCACCTGGTATTCCCAGGCGGTCTCCCATCCAGGTACTAACGAGGCCCGACACTGCTTAGCTTCCGAGATCAGACGAGATCGGGCGCATTCAGTGTGGTGTGGCCGTAGGCTCTGGGCCTTGTGAGTTTTGTACTTTTAAGCATCTAGTCGGCTAGACCTTGCAGTTTTAAAAGGCAATTGAGAAAGGGCTCACTTCCTGAACTTGGAGCACAAAAAAGCCTACAGCACCTGGTATTCCCAGGCGGTCTCCCATCCAGGTACTAACTAGGCCTGACACTGCTTAACTTCCGAGATCAGACGAGATCGGGTGCATTCAGTGTGGTGTGGCCGTAGGCTCTAGGAACGCTAAGAATATTACTCTTATGCATTTGCATTTAGTAAGCTAAGCCATGCAGCCACTTGCAACATGATACCACGCTCATCGCTCGATCAGGCTCGATCAGGCGAGATATATAAGACTGGTGGGCCCATTCAGGACTCCTATGTCTGGTAGGATAACTTTAATTCATCCATCCTGTGTCTGTTGCAGGGAGGTGGAGAGAACAATCAACACAATAATGGTTTTCTTTCATGCCTCTTGAAGGACTCAATATTCTCTGTACTGCATTACATGTGAAAGTCGATTTATTACCCATGAACACACTACCTGTATGCTAATTCTATGTAAAAAGGTAGCTCCAGCCCTCATGATGTTGTCCAACATTTCCGCTATAAAACGGGATACAATTATTTTGGAAACATACCAAATTTGAAAAATAATTGAGAAGTTGCGCAATTACTAATCATGGAGCACAAAAAAGCCTACAGCACCTGGTATTCCCAGGCAGTCTCCCATCCAGGTACTAACTAGGCCCGACCCTGCTTAGCTTCTGAGATCGGGCGCATTCAGTGTGGTGTGGCCGTAAGCTCTGGGCCTAGTGAGTTTTGTACTTTTAAGCATCTAGTCGGCTAGACCTTGCAGTTTTGAAAGGCAATTGTGAAATGGCTCACTTCCTGAACTTGGAGCACAAAAAAGCCTACAGCACCTGGTATTCCCAGGCGGTCTCCCATCCAGGTACTAAGGGGGCCAGACACTGCTTAGCTTCCAAGATCAGACGAGATCGGGCGCATTCAGTGTGGTGTGGCCGTAGGCTCTGGGCCTTGTGAGTTTTGTACTTTTAAGCATCTAGTCGGCTAGACCTTGCAGTTTTAAAAGGCAATTGAGAAAGGGCTCACTTCCTGAACTTGGAGCACAAAAAAGCCTACAGCACCTGGTATTCCCAGGCGGTCTCCCATCCAGGTACTAACTAGGCCTGACACTGCTTAACTTCCAAGATCAGACGAGATCGGGTGCATTCAGTGTGGTGTGGCCGTAGGCTCTAGGAATGCTAAGAATATTACTCTTATGCATTTGCATTTAGTAAGCTAAGCCATGCAGCCACTTGCAACATGATACCACGCTCATCGCTCGATCAGGCGAGATATATAAGACTGGTGGGCCCATTCAGGACTCCTATGTCTGGTAGGATAACTTTAATTCATCCATCCTGTGTCTGTTGCAGGGAGGTGGAGAGAACAATCAACACAATAATGGTTTTCTTTCATGCCTCTTGAAGGACTCAATATTCTCTGTACTGCATTACATGTGAAAGTCGATTTATTACCCATGAACACACTACCTGTATGCTAATTCTATGTAAAAAGGTAGCTCCAGCCCTCATGATGTTGTCCAACATTTCCGCTATAAAACGGGATACAATTATTTTGGAAACATACCAAATTTGAAAAATAATTGAGAAGTTGCGCAATTACTAATCATGGAGCACAAAAAAGCCTACAGCACCTGGTATTCCCAGGCAGTCTCCCATCCAGGTACTAACTAGGCCCGACCCTGCTTAGCTTCCGAGATCGGGCGCATTCAGTGTGGTGTGGCCGTAGGCTCTGGGCCTAGTGAGTTTTGTACTTTTAAGCATCTAGTCGGCTAGACCTTGCAGTTTTGAAAGGCAATTGTGAAATGGCTCACTTCCTGAACTTGGAGTACAAAAAAGCCTACAGCACCTGGTATTCCCAGGTGGTCTCCCATCCAGGTACTAACTAGGCCCGACACTGCTTAGCTTCCGAGATCAGACGAGATCGGGCGCAATCAGTGTGGTGTGGCCGTAGGCTCTGGGCCTAGTGAGTTTTGTACTTTTAAGCATCTAGTCAGCTAGACCTTGCAGTTTTGAAAGGCAATTGAGAAATGGCTCACTTCCTGAACTTGGAGCACAAAAAAGCCTACAGCACCTGGTATTCCCAGGCGGTCTCCCATCCAGGTACTAACGAGGCCCGACACTGCTTAGCTTCCGAGATCAGACGAGATGGGGCGCATTCAGTGTGGTGTGGCCGTAGGCTCTGGGCCTTGTGAGTTTTGTACTTTTAAGCATCTAGTCAGCTAGACCTTGCAGTTTTGAAAGGCAATTGAGAAATGGCTCACTTCCTGAACTTGGAGCACAAAAAAGCCTACAGCACCTGGTATTCCCAGGCGGTCTCCCATCCAGGTACTAACGAGGCCCGACACTGCTTAGCTTCCGAGATCAGACGAGATCGGGCGCATTCAGTGTGGTGTGGCCGTAGGCTCTGGGCCTTGTGAGTTTTGTACTTTTAAGCATCTAGTCGGCTAGACCTTGCAGTTTTAAAAGGCAATTGAGAAAGGGCTCACTTCCTGAACTTGGAGCACAAAAAAGCCTACAGCACCTGGTATTCCCAGGCGGTCTCCCATCCAGGTACTAACTAGGCCTGACACTGCTTAACTTCCGAGATCAGACGAGATCGGGTGCATTCAGTGTGGTGTGGCCGTAGGCTCTAGGAACGCTAAGAATATTACTCTTATGCATTTGCATTTAGTAAGCTAAGCCATGCAGCCACTTGCAACATGATACCACGCTCATCGCTCGATCAGGCTCGATCAGGCGAGATATATAAGACTGGTGGGCCCATTCAGGACTCCTATGTCTGGTAGGATAACTTTAATTCATCCATCCTGTGTCTGTTGCAGGGAGGTGGAGAGAACAATCAACACAATAATGGTTTTCTTTCATGCCTCTTGAAGGACTCAATATTCTCTGTACTGCATTACATGTGAAAGTCGATTTATTACCCATGAACACACTACCTGTATGCTAATTCTATGTAAAAAGGTAGCTCCAGCCCTCATGATGTTGTCCAACATTTCCGCTATAAAACGGGATACAATTATTTTGGAAACATACCAAATTTGAAAAATAATTGAGAAGTTGCGCAATTACTAATCATGGAGCACAAAAAAGCCTACAGCACCTGGTATTCCCAGGCAGTCTCCCATCCAGGTACTAACTAGGCCCGACCCTGCTTAGCTTCCGAGATCGGGCGCATTCAGTGTGGTGTGGCCGTAGGCTCTGGAGTTTTGTACTTTTAAGCATCTAGTCGGCTAGACCTTGCAGTTTTGACAGGCAATTGTGAAATGGCTCACTTCCTGAACTTGGAGTACAAAAAAGCCTACAGCACCTGGTATTCCCAGGTGGTCTCCCATCCAGGTACTAACTAGGCCCGACACTGCTTAGCTTCCGAGATCAGACGAGATCGGGCGCAATCAGTGTGGTGTGGCCGTAGGCTCTGGGCCTAGTGAGTTTTGTACTTTTAAGCATCTAGTCAGCTAGACCTTGCAGTTTTGAAAGGCAATTGAGAAATGGCTCACTTCCTGAACTTGGAGCACAAAAAAGCCTACAGCACCTGGTATTCCCAGGCGGTCTCCCATCCAGGTACTAACAAGGCCCGACACTGCTTAGCTTCCGAGATCAGACGAGATCGGGCGCAATCAGTGTGGTGTGGCCGTAGGCTCTGGGCCTAGTGAGTTTTGTACTTTTAAGCATCTAGTCAGCTAGACCTTGCAGTTTTGAAAGGAAATTGAGAAATGGCTCACTTCCTGAACTTGGAGTACAAAAAAGCCTACAGCACCTGGTATTCCCAGGCGGTCTCCCATCCAGGTACTAACTAGGCCCGACACTGCTTAGCTTCTGAGATCAGACGAGATCAGGCGCATTCAGTGTGGTGTGGCCGTAGGCTCTGGGCCTAGTGAGTTTTGTACTTTTAAGCATCTAGTCGGCTAGACCTTGCAGTTTTGAAAGGCAATTGTGAAATGGCTCACTTCCTGAACTTGGAGCACAAAAAAGCCTACAGCACCTGGTATTCCCAGGTGGTCTCCCATCCAGGTACTAACTAGGCCCGACACTGCTTAGCTTCCGAGATCAGACGAGATCGGGCGCAATCAGTGTGGTGTGTCCGTAGTCTCTGGGCCTAGTGAGTTTTGTACTTTTAAGCATCTAGTCAGCTAGACCTTGCAGTTTTGAATGGCAATTGAGAAATGGCTCACTTCCTGAACTTGGAGCACAAAAAAGCCTACAGCACCTGGTATTCCCAGGCGGTCTCCCATCCAGGTACTAACGAGGCCCGACACAGCTTAGCTTCCGAGATCAGACGCATTCAGTGTGGTGTGGCCGTAGGCTCTGGGCCTTGTGAGTTTTGTACTTTTAAGCATCTAGTCGGCTAGACCTTGCAGTTTTGAAAGGCAATTGTGAAATGGCTCACTTCCTGAACTTGGAACACAAAAAAGCCTACAGCACCTGGTATTCCCAGGCGGTCTCCCATCCAGGTACTAACTAGGCCTAACACTGCTTAACTTCCGAGATCAGACGAGATCGGGTGCATTCAGTGTGGTGTGGCCGTAGGCTCTAGAAATGCTAAGAATATTACTCTTATGCATTTGCATTTAGTAAGCTAAGCCATGCAGCCACTTGCAACATGATACCACGCTCATCGCTCGATCAGGCTCGATCAGGCGAGATATATAAGACTGGTGGGCCCATTCAGGACTCCTATGTCTGGTAGGATAACTTTAATTCATCCATCCTGTGTCTGTTGCAGGGAGGTGGAGAGAACAATCAACACAATAATGGTTTTCTTTCATGCCTCTTGAAGGACTCAATATTCTCTGTACTGCATTACATGTGAAAGTCGATTTATTACCCATGAACACACTACCTGTATGCTAATTCTATGTAAAAAGGTAGCTCTAGCCCTCATGATGTTGTCCAACATTTCCGCTATAAAACGGGATACAATTATTTTGGAAACATACCAAATTTGAAAAATAATTGAGAAGTTGCGCAATTACTAATCATGGAGCACAAAAAAGCCTACAGCACCTGGTATTCCCAGGCAGTCTCCCATCCAGGTACTAACTAGGCCCGACCCTGCTTAGCTTCCGAGATCGGGCGCATTCAGTGTGGTGTGGCCGTAGGCTCTGGGCCTAGTGAGTTTTGTACTTTTAAGCATCTAGTCGGCTAGACCTTGCAGTTTTGAAAGGCAATTGTGAAATGGCTCACTTCCTGAACTTGGAGCACAAAAAAGCCTACAGCACCTGGTATTCCCAGGCGGTCTCCCATCCAGGTACTAACGAGGCCAGACACTGCTTAGCTTCCAAGATCAGACGAGATCGGGCGCATTCAGTGTGGTGTGGCCGTAGGCTCTGGGCCTTGTGAGTTTTGTACTTTTAAGCATCTAGTCGGCTAGACCTTGCAGTTTTAAAAGGCAATTGAGAAAGGGCTCACTTCCTGAACTTGGAGCACAAAAAAGCCTACAGCACCTGGTATTCCCAGGCAGTCTCCCATCCAGGTACTAACTAGGCCTGACACTGCTTAACTTCCAAGATCAGACGAGATCGGGTGCATTCAGTGTGGTGTGGCCGTAGGCTCTAGGAATGCTAAGAATATTACTCTTATGCATTTGCATTTAGTAAGCTAAGCCATGCAGCCACTTGCAACATGATACCACGCTCATCGCTCGATCAGGCTCGATCAGGCGAGATATATAAGACTGGTGGGCCCATTCAGGACTCCTATGTCTGGTAGGATAACTTTAATTCATCCATCCTGTGTCTGTTGCAGGGAGGTGGAGAGAACAATCAACACAATAATGGTTTTCTTTCATGCCTCTTGAAGGACTCAATATTCTCTGTACTGCATTACATGTGAAAGTCGATTTATTACCCATGAACACACTACCTGTATGCTAATTCTATGTAAAAAGGTAGCTCCAGCCCTCATGATGTTGTCCAACATTTCCGCTATAAAACGGGATACAATTATTTTGGAAACATACCAAATTTGAAAAATAATTGAGAAGTTGCGCAATTACTAATCATGGAGCACAAAAAAGCCTACAGCACCTGGTATTCCCAGGCAGTCTCCCATCCAGGTACTAACTAGGCCCGACCCTGCTTAGCTTCCGAGATCGGGCGCATTCAGTGTGGTGTGGCCGTAGGCTCTGGGCCTAGTGAGTTTTGTACTTTTAAGCATCTAGTCGGCTAGACCTTGCAGTTTTGAAAGGCAATTGTGAAATGGCTCACTTCCTGAACTTGGAGCACAAAAAAAGCCTACAGCACCTGGTATTCCCAGGCGGTCTCCCATCCAGGTACTAAGGGGGCCAGACACTGCTTAGCTTCCAAGATCAGACGAGATCGGGCGCATTCAGTGTGGTGTGGCCGTAGGCTCTGGGCCTTGTGAGTTTTGTACTTTTAAGCATCTAGTCGGCTAGACCTTGCAGTTTTAAAAGGCAATTGAGAAAGGGCTCACTTCCTGAACTTGGAGCACAAAAAAGCCTACAGCACCTGGTATTCCCAGGCGGTCTCCCATCCAGGTACTAACTAGGCCTGACACTGCTTAACTTCCAAGATCAGACGAGATCGGGTGCATTCAGTGTGGTGTGGCCGTAGGCTCTAGGAATGCTAAGAATATTACTCTTATGCATTTGCATTTAGTAAGCTAAGCCATGCAGCCACTTGCAACATGATACCACGCTCATCGCTCGATCAGGCTCGATCAGGCGAGATATATAAGACTGGTGGGCCCATTCAGGACTCCTATGTCTGGTAGGATAACTTTAATTCATCCATCCTGTGTCTGTTGCAGGGAGGTGGAGAGAACAATCAACACAATAATGGTTTTCTTTCATGCCTCTTGAAGGACTCAATATTCTCTGTACTGCATTACATGTGAAAGTCGATTTATTACCCATGAACACACTACCTGTATGCTAATTCTATGTAAAAAGGTAGCTCCAGCCCTCATGATGTTGTCCAACATTTCCGCTATAAAACGGGATACAATTATTTTGGAAACATACCAAATTTGAAAAATAATTGAGAAGTTGCGCAATTACTAATCATGGAGCACAAAAAAGCCTACAGCACCTGGTATTCCCAGGCAGTCTCCCATCCAGGTACTAACTAGGCCCGACCCTGCTTAGCTTCCGAGATCGGGCGCATTCAGTGTGGTGTGGCCGTAGGCTCTGGGCCTAGTGAGTTTTGTACTTTTAAGCATCTAGTCGGCTAGACCTTGCAGTTTTGAAAGGCAATTGTGAAATGGCTCACTTCCTGAACTTGGAGTACAAAAAAGCCTACAGCACCTGGTATTCCCAGGTGGTCTCCCATCCAGGTACTAACTAGGCCCGACACTGCTTAGCTTCCGAGATCAGACGAGATCGGGCGCAATCAGTGTGGTGTGGCCGTAGGCTCTGGGCCTAGTGAGTTTTGTACTTTTAAGCATCTAGTCAGCTAGACCTTGCAGTTTTGAAAGGCAATTGAGAAATGGCTCACTTCCTGAACTTGGAGCACAAAAAAGCCTACAGCACCTGGTATTCCCAGGCGGTCTCCCATCCAGGTACTAACGAGGCCCGACACTGCTTAGCTTCCGAGATCAGAAGAGATGGGGCGCATTCAGTGTGGTGTGGCCGTAGGCTCTGGGCCTTGTGAGTTTTGTACTTTTAAGCATCTAGTCAGCTAGACCTTGCAGTTTTGAAAGGCAATTGAGAAATGGCTCACTTCCTGAACTTTGAGCACAAAAAAGCCTACAGCACCTGGTATTCCCAGGCGGTCTCCCATCCAGGTACTAACGAGGCCCGACACTGCTTAGCTTCCGAGATCAGACGAGATCGGGCGCATTCAGTGTGGTGTGGCCGTAGGCTCTGGGCCTTGTGAGTTTTGTACTTTTAAGCATCTAGTCGGCTAGACCTTGCAGTTTTAAAAGGCAATTGAGAAAGGGCTCACTTCCTGAACTTGGAGCACAAAAAAGCCTACAGCACCTGGTATTCCCAGGCGGTCTCCCATCCAGGTACTAACTAGGCCTGACACTGCTTAACTTCCGAGATCAGACGAGATCGGGTGCATTCAGTGTGGTGTGGCCGTAGGCTCTAGGAACGCTAAGAATATTACTCTTATGCATTTGCATTTAGTAAGCTAAGCCATGCAGCCACTTGCAACATGATACCACGCTCATCGCTCGATCAGGCTCGATCAGGCGAGATATATAAGACTGGTGGGCCCATTCAGGACTCCTATGTCTGGTAGGATAACTTTAATTCATCCATCCTGTGTCTGTTGCAGGGAGGTGGAGAGAACAATCAACACAATAATGGTTTTCTTTCATGCCTCTTGAAGGACTCAATATTCTCTGTACTGCATTACATGTGAAAGTCGATTTATTACCCATGAACACACTACCTGTATGCTAATTCTATGTAAAAAGGTAGCTCCAGCCCTCATGATGTTGTCCAACATTTCCGCTATAAAACGGGATACAATTATTTTGGAAACATACCAAATTTGAAAAATAATTGAGAAGTTGCGCAATTACTAATCATGGAGCACAAAAAAGCCTACAGCACCTGGTATTCCCAGGCAGTCTCCCATCCAGGTACTAACTAGGCCCGACCCTGCTTAGCTTCCGAGATCGGGCGCATTCAGTGTGGTGTGGCCGTAGGCTCTGAAGTTTTGTACTTTTAAGCATCTAGTCGGCTAGACCTTGCAGTTTTGACAGGCAATTGTGAAATGGCTCACTTCCTGAACTTGGAGTACAAAAAAGCCTACAGCACCTGGTATTCCCAGGTGGTCTCCCATCCAGGTACTAACTAGGCCCGACACTGCTTAGCTTCCGAGATCAGACGAGATCGGGCGCAATCAGTGTGGTGTGGCCGTAGGCTCTGGGCCTAGTGAGTTTTGTACTTTTAAGCATCTAGTCAGCTAGACCTTGCAGTTTTGAAAGGAAATTGAGAAATGGCTCACTTCCTGAACTTGGAGTACAAAAAAGCCTACAGCACCTGGTATTCCCAGGCGGTCTCCCATCCAGGTACTAACTAGGCCCGACACTGCTTAGCTTCTGAGATCAGACTAGATCAGGCGCATTCAGTGTGGTGTGGCCGTAGGCTCTGGGCCTAGTGAGTTTTGTACTTTTAAGCATCTAGTCGGCTAGACCTTGCAGTTTTGAAAGGCAATTGTGAAATGGCTCACTTCCTGAACTTGGAGCACAAAAAAGCCTACAGCACCTGGTATTCCCAGGTGGTCTCCCATCCAGGTACTAACTAGGCCCGACACTGCTTAGCTTCCGAGATCAGACGAGATCGGGCGCAATCAGTGTGGTGTGTCCGTAGTCTCTGGGCCTAGTGAGTTTTGTACTTTTAAGCATCTAGTCAGCTAGACCTTGCAGTTTTGAATGGCAATTGAGAAATGGCTCACTTCCTGAACTTGGAGCACAAAAAAGCCTACAGCACCTGGTATTCCCAGGCGGTCTCCCATCCAGGTACTAACGAGGCCCGACACAGCTTAGCTTCCGAGATCAGACGCATTCAGTGTGGTGTGGCCGTAGGCTCTGGGCCTTGTGAGTTTTGTACTTTTAAGCATCTAGTCGGCTAGACCTTGCAGTTTTGAAAGGCAATTGTGAAATGGCTCACTTCCTGAACTTGGAACACAAAAAAGCCTACAGCACCTGGTATTCCCAGGCGGTCTCCCATCCAGGTACTAACTAGGCCTAACACTGCTTAACTTCCGAGATCAGATGAGATCGGGTGCATTCAGTGTGGTGTGGCCGTAGGCTCTAGAAATGCTAAGAATATTACTCTTATGCATTTGCATTTAGTAAGCTAAGCCATGCAGCCACTTGCAACATGATACCACGCTCATCGCTCGATCAGGCTCGATCAGGCGAGATATATAAGACTGGTGGGCCCATTCAGGACTCCTATGTCTGGTAGGATAACTTTAATTCATCCATCCTGTGTCTGTTGCAGGGAGGTGGAGAGAACAATCAACACAATAATGGTTTTCTTTCATGCCTCTTGAAGGACTCAATATTCTCTGTACTGCATTACATGTGAAAGTCGATTTATTACCCATGAACACACTACCTGTATGCTAATTCTATGTAAAAAGGTAGCTCCAGCCCTCATGATGTTGTCCAACATTTCCGCTATAAAACGGGATACAATTATTTTGGAAACATACCAAATTTGAAAAATAATTGAGAAGTTGCGCAATTACTAATCATGGAGCACAAAAAAGCCTACAGCACCTGGTATTCCCAGGCAGTCTCCCATCCAGGTACTAACTAGGCCCGACCCTGCTTAGCTTCCGAGATCGGGCGCATTCAGTGTGGTGTGGCCGTAGGCTCTGGGCCTAGTGAGTTTTGTACTTTTAAGCATCTAGTCGGCTAGACCTTGCAGTTTTGAAAGGCAATTGTGAAATGGCTCACTTCCTGAACTTGGAGCACAAAAAAGCCTACAGCACCTGGTATTCCCAGGCGGTCTCCCATCCAGGTACTAACGAGGCCAG
Source organism: Ambystoma mexicanum (assembly GCF_040938575.1). Lineage (NCBI taxonomy): Eukaryota > Metazoa > Chordata > Amphibia > Caudata > Ambystomatidae > Ambystoma > Ambystoma mexicanum. The sequence continues at coordinate 844,899,562 of NC_090927.1, forward strand.
ACACTGCTTAGCTTCCAAGATCAGACGAGATCGGGCGCATTCAGTGTGGTGTGGCCGTAGGCTCTGGGCCTTGTGAGTTTTGTACTTTTAAGCATCTAGTCGGCTAGACCTTGCAGTTTTAAAAGGCAATTGAGAAAGGGCTCACTTCCTGAACTTGGAGCACAAAAAAGCCTACAGCACCTGGTATTCCCAGGCGGTCTCCCATCCAGGTACTAACTAGGCCTGACACTGCTTAACTTCCAAGATCAGACGAGATCGGGTGCATTCAGTGTGGTGTGGCCGTAGGCTCTAGGAATGCTAAGAATATTACTCTTATGCATTTGCATTTAGTAAGCTAAGCCATGCAGCCACTTGCAACATGATACCACGCTCATCGCTCGATCAGGCTCGATCAGGCGAGATATATAAGACTGGTGGGCCCATTCAGGACTCCTATGTCTGGTAGGATAACTTTAATTCATCCATCCTGTGTCTGTTGCAGGGAGGTGGAGAGAACAATCAACACAATAATGGTTTTCTTTCATGCCTCTTGAAGGACTCAATATTCTCTGTACTGCATTACATGTGAAAGTCGATTTATTACCCATGAACACACTACCTGTATGCTAATTCTATGTAAAAAGGTAGCTCCAGCCCTCATGATGTTGTCCAACATTTCCGCTATAAAACGGGATACAATTATTTTGGAAACATACCAAATTTGAAAAATAATTGAGAAGTTGCGCAATTACTAATCATGGAGCACAAAAAAGCCTACAGCACCTGGTATTCCCAGGCAGTCTCCCATCCAGGTACTAACTAGGCCCGACCCTGCTTAGCTTCCGAGATCGGGCGCATTCAGTGTGGTGTGGCCGTAGGCTCTGGGCCTAGTGAGTTTTGTACTTTTAAGCATCTAGTCGGCTAGACCTTGCAGTTTTGAAAGGCAATTGTGAAATGGCTCACTTCCTGAACTTGGAGTACAAAAAAGCCTACAGCACCTGGTATTCCCAGGTGGTCTCCCATCCAGGTACTAACTAGGCCCGACACTGCTTAGCTTCCGAGATCAGACGAGATCGGGCGCAATCAGTGTGGTGTGGCCGTAGGCTCTGGGCCTAGTGAGTTTTGTACTTTTAAGCATCTAGTCAGCTAGACCTTGCAGTTTTGAAAGGCAATTGAGAAATGGCTCACTTCCTGAACTTGGAGCACAAAAAAGCCTACAGCACCTGGTATTCCCAGGCGGTCTCCCATCCAGGTACTAACGAGGCCCGACACTGCTTAGCTTCCGAGATCAGACGAGATGGGGCGCATTCAGTGTGGTGTGGCCGTAGGCTCTGGGCCTTGTGAGTTTTGTACTTTTAAGCATCTAGTCAGCTAGACCTTGCAGTTTTGAAAGGCAATTGAGAAATGGCTCACTTCCTGAACTTGGAGCACAAAAAAGCCTACAGCACCTGGTATTCCCAGGCGGTCTCCCATCCAGGTACTAACGAGGCCCGACACTGCTTAGCTTCCGAGATCAGACGAGATCGGGCGCATTCAGTGTGGTGTGGCCGTAGGCTCTGGGCCTTGTGAGTTTTGTACTTTTAAGCATCTAGTCGGCTAGACCTTGCAGTTTTAAAAGGCAATTGAGAAAGGGCTCACTTCCTGAACTTGGAGCACAAAAAAGCCTACAGCACCTGGTATTCCCAGGCGGTCTCCCATCCAGGTACTAACTAGGCGTGACACTGCTTAACTTCCGAGATCAGACGAGATCGGGTGCATTCAGTGTGGTGTGGCCGTAGGCTCTAGGAACGCTAAGAATATTACTCTTATGCATTTGCATTTAGTAAGCTAAGCCATGCAGCCACTTGCAACATGATACCACGCTCATCGCTCGATCAGGCTCGATCAGGCGAGATATATAAGACTGGTGGGCCCATTCAGGACTCCTATGTCTGG
>NC_090927.1:844906475-844908975 GCF_040938575.1 Ambystoma mexicanum
CTTCCTGAACTTGGAGTACAAAAAAGCCTACAGCACCTGGTATTCCCAGGCGGTCTTCCATCCAGGTACTAACTAGGCCCGACACTGCTTAGCTTCTGAGATCAGACGAGATCAGGCACATTCAGTGTGGTGTGGCCGTAGGCTCTGGGCCTAGTGAGTTTTGTACTTTTAAGCATCTAGTCGGCTAGACCTTGCAGTTTTGAAAGGCAATTGAGAAAGGGTTCACTTCCTGAACTTGGAGCACAAAAAAGCCTACAGCACCTGGTATTCCCAGGCGGTCTCCCATCCAGGTACTAACTAGGCCCAACACTGCTTAGCTTCCGAGATCAGACGAGATCAGGCGCATTCAGTGTGGTGTGGCCGTAGGCTCTGGGCCTAATGAGTTTTGTACTTTTAAGCATCTAGTCGGCTAGACCTTGCAGTTTTGAAAGGCAATTGAGAAAGGGTTCACTTCCTGAACTTGGAGCACAAAAAAGCCTACAGCACCTGGTATTCCCAGGCGGTCTCCCATCCAGGTACTAACTAGGCCTAACACTGCTTAACTTCCGAGATCAGACGAGATCGGGTGCATTCAGTGTGGTGTGGCCGTAGGCTCTAGGAATGCTAAGAATATTACTCTTATGCATTTGCATTTAGTAAGCTAAGCCATGCAGCCACTTGCAACATGATACCACGCTCATCGCTCGATCAGGCTCGATCAGGCGAGATATATAAGACTGGTGGGCCCATTCAGGACTCCTATGTCTGGTAGGATAACTTTAATTCATCCATCCTGTGTCTGTTGCAGGGAGGTGGAGAGAACAATCAACACAATAATGGTTTTCTTTCATGCCTCTTGAAGGACTCAATATTCTCTGTACTGCATTACATGTGAAAGTCGATTTATTACCCATGAACACACTACCTGTATGCTAATTCTATGTAAAAAGGTAGCTCCAGCCCTCATGATGTTGTCCAACATTTCCGCTATAAAACGGGATACAATTATTTTGGAAACATACCAAATTTGAAAAATAATTGAGAAGTTGCGCAATTACTAATCATGGAGCACAAAAAAAGCCTACAGCACCTGGTATTCCCAGGCAGTCTCCCATCCAGGTACTAACTAGGCCCGACCCTGGAGATCGGGCGCATTCAGTGTGGTGTGGCCGTAGGCTCTGGGCCTAGTGAGTTTTGTACTTTTAAGCATCTAGTCGGCTAGACCTTGCAGTTTTGAAAGGCAATTGAGAAATGGCTCACTTCCTGAACTTGGAGTACAAAAAAGCCTACAGCACCTGGTATTCCCAGGCGGTCTCCCATCCAGGTACTAACTAGGCCCGACACTGCTTAGCTTCTGAGATCAGACGAGATCAGGCGCATTCAGTGTGGTGTGGCCGTAGGCTCTGGGCCTAGTGAGTTTTGTACTTTTAAGCATCTAGTCGGCTAGACCTTGCAGTTTTAAAAGGCAATTGAGAAAGGGCTCACTTCCTGAACTTGGAGCACAAAAAAGCCTACAGCACCTGGTATTCCCAGGCGGTCTCCCATCCAGGTACTAACTAGGCCTGACACTGCTTAACTTCCAAGATCAGACGAGATCGGGTGCATTCAGTGTGGTGTGGCCGTAGGCTCTAGGAATGCTAAGAATATTACTCTTATGCATTTGCATTTAGTAAGCTAAGCCATGCAGCCACTTGCAACATGATACCACGCTCATCGCTCGATCAGGCTCGATCAGGCGAGATATATAAGACTGGTGGGCCCATTCAGGACTCCTATGTCTGGTAGGATAACTTTAATTCATCCATCCTGTGTCTGTTGCAGGGAGGTGGAGAGAACAATCAACACAATAATGGTTTTCTTTCATGCCTCTTGAAGGACTCAATATTCTCTGTACTGCATTACATGTGAAAGTCGATTTATTACCCATGAACACACTACCTGTATGCTAATTCTATGTAAAAAGGTAGCTCCAGCCCTCATGATGTTGTCCAACATTTCCGCTATAAAACGGGATACAATTATTTTGGAAACATACCAAATTTGAAAAATAATTGAGAAGTTGCGCAATTACTAATCATGGAGCACAAAAAAGCCTACAGCACCTGGTATTCCCAGGCAGTCTCCCATCCAGGTACTAACTAGGCCCGACCCTGCTTAGCTTCCGAGATCGGGCGCATTCAGTGTGGTGTGGCCGTAGGCTCTGGGCCTAGTGAGTTTTGTACTTTTAAGCATCTAGTCAGCTAGACCTTGCAGTTTTGAAAGGCAATTGTGAAATGGCTCACTTCCTGAACTTGGAGCACAAAAAAGCCTACAGCACCTGGTATTCCCAGGTGGTCTCCCATCCAGGTACTAACTAGGCCCAACACTGCTTAGCTTCCGAGATCAGACGAGATCGGGCGCAATCAGTGTGGTGTGGCCGTAGGCTCTGGGCCTAGTGAGTTTTGTACTTTTAAGCATCTAGTCAGCTAGACCTTGCAGTTTTGAAAGGCAATTGAGAAATGGCTCACTTCCTGAACTTGGA
>NC_090927.1:844913975-844926475 GCF_040938575.1 Ambystoma mexicanum
GCTATAAAACGGGATACAATTATTTTGGAAACATACCAAATTTGAAAAATAATTGAGAAGTTGCGCAATTACTAATCATGGAGCACAAAAAAGCCTACAGCACCTGGTATTCCCAGGCAGTCTCCCATCCAGGTACTAACTAGGCCCGACCCTGCTTAGCTTCCGAGATCGGGCGCATTCAGTGTGGTGTGGCCGTAGGCTCTGGGCCTAGTGAGTTTTGTACTTTTAAGCATCTAGTCAGCTAGACCTTGCAGTTTTGAAAGGCAATTGTGAAATGGCTCACTTCCTGAACTTGGAGCACAAAAAAGCCTACAGCACCTGGTATTCCCAGGTGGTCTCCCATCCAGGTACTAACTAGGCCCAACACTGCTTAGCTTCCGAGATCAGACGAGATCGGGCGCAATCAGTGTGGTGTGGCCGTAGGCTCTGGGCCTAGTGAGTTTTGTACTTTTAAGCATCTAGTCAGCTAGACCTTGCAGTTTTGAAAGGCAATTGAGAAATGGCTCACTTCCTGAACTTGGAGCACAAAAAAGCCTACAGCACCTGGTATTCCCAGGCGGTCTCCCATCCAGGTACTAACGAGGCCCGACACTGCTTAGCTTCCGAGATCAGACGAGATCGGGCGCATTCAGTGTGGTGTGGCCGTAGGCTCTGGGCCTTGTGAGTTTTGTACTTTTAAGCATCTAGTCGGCTAGACCTTGCAGTTTTGAAAGGCAATTGAGAAATGGCTCACTTCCTGAACTTGGAGTACAAAAAAGCCTACAGCACCTGGCATTCCCAGGCGGTCTCCAATCCAGGTACTAACTAGGCCCGACACTGCTTAGCTTCTGAGATCAGACGAGATCAGGCGCATTCAGTGTGGTGTGGCCGTAGGCTCTGGGCCTAGTGAGTTTTGTACTTTTAAGCATCTAGTCGGCTAGACCTTGCAGTTTTGAAAGGCAATTGTGAAATGGCTCACTTCCTGAACTTGGAGCACAAAAAAGCCTACAGCATCTGGTATTCCCAGGTGGTCTCCCATCCAGGTACTAACTAGGCCTGACACTGCTTAGCTTCTGAGATCAGACGAGATCGGGCGCAATCAGTGTGGTGTGGCCGTAGGCTCTCGGCCTAGTGAGTTTTGTACTTTTAAGCATCTAGTCAGCTAGACCTTGCAGTTTTGAAAGGCAATTGAGAAATGGCTCACTTCCTGAACTTGGAGCACAAAAAAGCCTACAGCACCTGGTATTCCCAGGCGGTCTCCCATCCAGGTACTAACGAGGCCCGACACTGCTTAGCTTCCGAGATCAGACGAGATCGGGCGCATTCAGTGTGGTGTGGCCGTAGGCTCTGGGCCTTGTGAGTTTTGTACTTTTAAGCATCTAGTCAGCTAGACCTTGCAGTTTTGAAAGGCAATTGAGAAATGGCTCACTTCCTGAACTTGGAGCACAAAAAAGCCTACAGCACCTGGTATTCCCAGGCGGTCTCCCATCCAGATACTAACGAGGCCCGACACTGCTTAGCTTCCGAGATCGGGCGCATTCAGTGTGGTGTGGCCGTAGGGTCTGGGCCTTGTGAGTTTTGTACTTTTAAGCATCTAGTCGGCTAGACCTTGCAGTTTTGAAAGGCAATTGAGAAATGGCTCACTTCCTGAACTTGGAGTACAAAAAAGCCTACAGCACCTGGTATTCCCAGGCGGTCTCCCATCCAGGTACTAACTAGGCCCGACACTGCTTAGCTTCTGAGATCAGACGCATTCAGTGTGGTGTGGCCGTAGGCTCTGGGCCTAGTGAGTTTTGTACTTTTAAGCATCTAGTCGGCTAGACCTTGCAGTTTTGAAAGGCAATTGAGAAAGGGCTCACTTCCTGAACTTGGAGCACAAAAAAGCCTACAGCACCTGGTATTCCCAGGCGGTCTCCCATCCAGGTACTAACTAGGCCTAACACTGCTTAACTTCCGAGATCAGACGAGATCGGGTGCATTCAGTGTGGTGTGGCCGTAGGCTCTAGGAATGCTAAGAATATTACTCTTATGCATTTGCATTTAGTAAGCTAAGCCATGCAGCCACTTGCAACATGATACCACGCTCATCGCTCGATCAGGCGAGATATATAAGACTGGTGGGCCCATTCAGGACTCCTATGTCTGGTAGGATAACTTTAATTCATCCATCCTGTGTCCGTTGCAGGGAGGTGGAGAGAACAATCAACACAATAATGGTTTTCTTTCATGCCTCTTGAAGGACTCAATATTCTCTGTACTGCATTACATGTGAAAGTCGATTTATTACCCATGAACACACTACCTGTATGCTAATTCTATGTAAAAAGGTAGCTCCAGCCCTCATGATGTTGTCCAACATTTCCGCTATAAAACGGGATACAATTATTTTGGAAACATACCAAATTTGAAAAATAATTGAGAAGTTGCGCAATTACTAATCATGGAGCACAAAAAAGCCTACAGCACCTGGTATTCCCAGGCAGTCTCCCATCCAGGTACTAACTAGGCCTGACCCTGCTTAGCTTCCGAGATCGGGCGCATTCAGTGTGGTGTGGCCGTAGGCTCTGGGCCTAGTGAGTTTTGTACTTTTAAGCATCTAGTCGGCTAGACCTTGCAGTTTTGAAAGGCAATTGTGAAATGGCTCACTTCCTGAACTTGGAGCACAAAAAAGCCTACAGCACCTGGTATTCCCAGGTGGTCTCCCATCCAGGTACTAACTAGGCCCGACACTGCTTAGCTTCCGAGATCAGACGAGATCGGGCGCAATCAGTGTGGTGTGGCCATAGGCTCTGGGCCTAGTGAGTTTTGTACTTTTAAGCATCTAGTCAGCTAGACCTTGCAGTTTTGAAAGGCAATTGAGAAATGGCTCACTTCCTGAACTTGGAGCACAAAAAAGCCTACAGCACCTGGTATTCCCAGGCGGTCTCCCATCCAGGTACTAACGAGGCCCGACACTGCTTAGCTTCCGAGATCAGACGAGATCGGGCGCATTCAGTGTGGTGTGGCCGTAGGCTCTGGTTCTTGTGAGTTTTGTACTTTTAAGCATCTAGTCGGCTAGACCTTGCAGTTTTGAAAGGCAATTGAGAAATGGCTCACTTCCTGAACTTGGAGTACAAAAAAGCCTACAGCACCTGGTATTCCCAGGCGGTCTTCCATCCAGGTACTAACTAGGCCCGACACTGCTTAGCTTCTGAGATCAGACGAGATCAGGCACATTCAGTGTGGTGTGGCCGTAGGCTCTGGGCCTAGTGAGTTTTGTACTTTTAAGCATCTAGTCGGCTAGACCTTGCAGTTTTGAAAGGCAATTGAGAAAGGGTTCACTTCCTGAACTTGGAGCACAAAAAAGCCTACAGCACCTGGTATTCCCAGGCGGTCTCCCATTCAGGTACTAACTAGGCCCAACACTGCTTAGCTTCCGAGATCAGACGAGATCAGGCGCATTCAGTGTGGTGTGGCCGTAGGCTCTGGGCCTAATGAGTTTTGTACTTTTAAGCATCTAGTCGGCTAGACCTTGCAGTTTTGAAAGGCAATTGAGAAAGGGTTCACTTCCTGAACTTGGAGCACAAAAAAGCCTACAGCACCTGGTATTCCCAGGCGGTCTTCCATCCAGGTACTAACTAGGCCCGACACTGCTTAGCTTCTGAGATCAGACGAGATCGGGCGCATTCAGTGTGGTGTGGCCGTAGGCTCTGGTTCTTGTGAGTTTTGTACTTTTAAGCATCTAGTCGGCTAGACCTTGCAGTTTTGAAAGGCAATTGAGAAATGGCTCACTTCCTGAACTTGGAGTACAAAAAAGCCTACAGCACCTGGTATTCCCAGGCGGTCTTCCATCCAGGTACTAACTAGGCCCGACACTGCTTAGCTTCTGAGATCAGACGAGATCAGGCACATTCAGTGTGGTGTGGCCGTAGGCTCTGGGCCTAGTGAGTTTTGTACTTTTAAGCATCTAGTCGGCTAGACCTTGCAGTTTTGAAAGGCAATTGAGAAAGGGTTCACTTCCTGAACTTGGAGCACAAAAAAGCCTACAGCACCTGGTATTCCCAGGCGGTCTCCCATCCAGGTACTAACTAGGCCCAACACTGCTTAGCTTCCGAGATCAGACGAGATCAGGCGCATTCAGTGTGGTGTGGCCGTAGGCTCTGGGCCTAATGAGTTTTGTACTTTTAAGCATCTAGTCGGCTAGACCTTGCAGTTTTGAAAGGCAATTGAGAAAGGGTTCACTTCCTGAACTTGGAGCACAAAAAAGCCTACAGCACCTGGTATTCCCAGGCGGTCTCCCATCCAGGTACTAACTAGGCCTAACACTGCTTAACTTCCGAGATCAGACGAGATCGGGTGCATTCAGTGTGGTGTGGCCGTAGGCTCTAGGAATGCTAAGAATATTACTCTTATGCATTTGCATTTAGTAAGCTAAGCCATGCAGCCACTTGCAACATGATACCACGCTCATCGCTCGATCAGGCTCGATCAGGCGAGATATATAAGACTGGTGGGCCCATTCAGGACTCCTATGTCTGGTAGGATAACTTTAATTCATCCATCCTGTGTCTGTTGCAGGGAGGTGGAGAGAACAATCAACACAATAATGGTTTTCTTTCATGCCTCTTGAAGGACTCAATATTCTCTGTACTGCATTACATGTGAAAGTCGATTTATTACCCATGAACACACTACCTGTATGCTAATTCTATGTAAAAAGGTAGCTCCAGCCCTCATGATGTTGTCCAACATTTCCGCTATAAAACGGGATACAATTATTTTGGAAACATACCAAATTTGAAAAATAATTGAGAAGTTGCGCAATTACTAATCATGGAGCACAAAAAAAGCCTACAGCACCTGGTATTCCCAGGCAGTCTCCCATCCAGGTACTAACTAGGCCCGACCCTGCTTAGCTTCCGAGATCGGGCGCATTCAGTGTGGTGTGGCCGTAGGCTCTGGGCCTAGTGAGTTTTGTACTTTTAAGCATCTAGTCGGCTAGACCTTGCAGTTTTGAAAGGCAATTGAGAAATGGCTCACTTCCTGAACTTGGAGTACAAAAAAGCCTACAGCACCTGGTATTCCCAGGCGGTCTCCCATCCAGGTACTAACTAGGCCCGACACTGCTTAGCTTCTGAGATCAGACGAGATCAGGCGCATTCAGTGTGGTGTGGCCGTAGGCTCTGGGCCTAGTGAGTTTTGTACTTTTAAGCATCTAGTCGGCTAGACCTTGCAGTTTTAAAAGGCAATTGAGAAAGGGCTCACTTCCTGAACTTGGAGCACAAAAAAGCCTACAGCACCTGGTATTCCCAGGCGGTCTCCCATCCAGGTACTAACTAGGCCTGACACTGCTTAACTTCCAAGATCAGACGAGATCGGGTGCATTCAGTGTGGTGTGGCCGTAGGCTCTAGGAATGCTAAGAATATTACTCTTATGCATTTGCATTTAGTAAGCTAAGCCATGCAGCCACTTGCAACATGATACCACGCTCATCGCTCGATCAGGCTCGATCAGGCGAGATATATAAGACTGGTGGGCCCATTCAGGACTCCTATGTCTGGTAGGATAACTTTAATTCATCCATCCTGTGTCTGTTGCAGGGAGGTGGAGAGAACAATCAACACAATAATGGTTTTCTTTCATGCCTCTTGAAGGACTCAATATTCTCTGTACTGCATTACATGTGAAAGTCGATTTATTACCCATGAACACACTACCTGTATGCTAATTCTATGTAAAAAGGTAGCTCCAGCCCTCATGATGTTGTCCAACATTTCCGCTATAAAACGGGATACAATTATTTTGGAAACATACCAAATTTGAAAAATAATTGAGAAGTTGCGCAATTACTAATCATGGAGCACAAAAAAGCCTACAGCACCTGGTATTCCCAGGCAGTCTCCCATCCAGGTACTAACTAGGCCCGACCCTGCTTAGCTTCCGAGATCGGGCGCATTCAGTGTGGTGTGGCCGTAGGCTCTGGGCCTAGTGAGTTTTGTACTTTTAAGCATCTAGTCGGCTAGACCTTGCAGTTTTGAAAGGCAATTGTGAAATGGCTCACTTCCTGAACTTGGAGCACAAAAAAGCCTACAGCACCTGGTATTCCCAGGCGGTCTCCCATCCAGGTACTAACTAGGCCTGACACTGCTTAACTTCCGAGATCAGACGAGATCGGGTGCATTCAGTGTGGTGTGGCCGTAGGCTCTAGGAATGCTAAGAATATTACTCTTATGCATTTGCATTTAGTAAGCTAAGCCATGCAGCCACTTGCAACATGATACCACGCTCATCGCTCGATCAGGCTCGATCAGGCGAGATATATAAGACTGGTGGGCCCATTCAGGACTCCTATGTCTGGTAGGATAACTTTAATTCATCCATCCTGTGTCTGTTGCAGGGAGGTGGAGAGAACAATCAACACAATAATGGTTTTCTTTCATGCCTCTTGAAGGACTCAATATTCTCTGTACTGCATTACATGTGAAAGTCGATTTATTACCCATGAACACACTACCTGTATGCTAATTCTATGTAAAAAGGTAGCTCCAGCCCTCATGATGTTGTCCAACATTTCCGCTATAAAACGGGATACAATTATTTTGGAAACATACCAAATTTGAAAAATAATTGAGAAGTTGCGCAATTACTAATCATGGAGCACAAAAAAAAACCTACAGCACCTGGTATTCCCAGGCAGTCTCCCATCCAGGTACTAACTAGGCCCGACTCTGCTTAGCTTCTGAGATCGGGCGCATTCAGTGTGGTGTGGCCGTAGGCTCTGGGCCTAGTGAGTTTGTACTTTTAAGCATCTAGTCGGCTAGACCTTGCAGTTTTGAAAGGCAATTGTGAAATGGCTCACTTCCTGAACTTGGAGCACAAAAAAGCCTACAGCACCTGGTATTCCCAGGCGGTCTCCCATCCAGGTACTAACGAGGCCTAACACTGCTTAACTTCCGAGATCGGGTGCATTCAGTGTGGTGTGGCCGTAGGCTCTAGGAATGCTAAGAATATTACTCTTATGCATTTGCATTTAGTAAGCTAAGCCATGCAGCCACTTGCAACATGATACCACGCTCATCGCTCGATCAGGCTCGATCAGGCGAGATATATAAGACTGGTGGGCCCATTCAGGACTCCTATGTCTGGTAGGATAACTTTAATTCATCCATCCTGTGTCTGTTGCAGGGAGGTGGAGAGAACAATCAACACAATAATGGTTTTCTTTCATGCCTCTTGAACGACTCAATATTCTCTGTACTGCATTACATGTGAAAGTCGATTTATTACCCATGAACACACTACCTGTATGCTAATTCTATGTAAAAAGGTAGCTCCAGCCCTCATGATGTTGTCCAACATTTCCGCTATAAAACGGGATACAATTATTTTGGAAACATACCAAATTTGAAAAATAATTGAGAAGTTGCGCAATTACTAATCATGGAGCACAAAAAAAGCCTACAGCACCTGGTATTCCCAGGCAGTCTCCCATCCAGGTACTAACTAGGGCCGACCCTGCTTAGCTTCCGAGATCGGGCGCATTCAGTGTGGTGTGGCCGTAGGCTCTGGGCCTAGTGAGTTTGTACTTTTAAGCATCTAGTCGGCTAGACCTTGCAGTTTTGAAAGGCAATTGTGAAATGGCTCACTTCCTGAACTTGGAGCACAAAAAAGCCTACAGCACCTGGTATTCCCAGGTGGTCTCCCATCCAGGTACTAACTAGGCCCGACACTGCTTAGCTTCCGAGATCAGACGAGATCAGGCGCATTCAGTGTGGTGTGGCCGTAGGCTCTGGGCCTAGTGAGTTTTGTACTTTTAAGCATCTAGTCGGCTAGACCTTGCAGTTTTGAAAGGCAATTGAGAAAGGGCTCACTTCCTGAACTTGGAGCACAAAAAAGCCTACAGCACCTGGTATTCCCAGGCGGTCTCCCATCCAGGTACTAACTAGGCCTGACACTGCTTAACTTCCGAGATCAGACGAGATCGGGTGCATTCAGTGTGGTGTGGCCGTAGGCTCTAGGAATGCTAAGAATATTACTCTTATGCATTTGCATTTAGTAAGCTAAGCCATGCAGCCACTTGCAACATGATACCACGCTCATCGCTCGATCAGGCTCGATCAGGCGAGATATATAAGACTGGTGGGCCCATTCAGGACTCCTATGTCTGGTAGGATAACTTTAATTCATCCATCCTGTGTCTGTTGCAGGGAGGTGGAGAGAACAATCAACACAATAATGGTTTTCTTTCATGCCTCTTGAAGGACTCAATATTCTCTGTACTGCATTACATGTGAAAGTCGATTTATTACCCATGAACACACTACCTGTATGCTAATTCTATGTAAAAAGGTAGCTCCAGCCCTCATGATGTTGTCCAACATTTCCGCTATAAAACGGGATACAATTATTTTGGAAACATACCAAATTTGAAAAATAATTGAGAAGTTGCGCAATTACTAATCATGGAGCACAAAAAAAACCTACAGCACCTGGTATTCCCAGGCAGTCTCCCATCCAGGTACTAACTAGGCCCGACTCTGCTTAGCTTCTGAGATCGGGCGCATTCAGTGTGGTGTGGCCGTAGGCTCTGGGTCTAGTGAGTTTGTACTTTTAAGCATCTAGTCGGCTAGACCTTGCAGTTTTGAAAGGCAATTGTGAAATGGCTCACTTCCTGAACTTGGAGCACAAAAAAGCCTACAGCACCTGGTATTCCCAGGCGGTCTCCCATCCAGGTACTAACAAGGCCTAACACTGCTTAACTTCCGAGATCGGGTGCATTCAGTGTGGTGTGGCCGTAGGCTCTAGGAATGCTAAGAATATTACTCTTATGCATTTGCATTTAGTAAGCTAAGCCATGCAGCCACTTGCAACATGATACCACGCTCATCGCTCGATCAGGCTCGATCAGGCGAGATATATAAGACTGGTGGGCCCATTCAGGACTCCTATGTCTGGTAGGATAACTTTAATTCATCCATCCTGTGTCTGTTGCAGGGAGGTGGAGAGAACAATCAACACAATAATGGTTTTCTTTCATGCCTCTTGAACGACTCAATATTCTCTGTACTGCATTACATGTGAAAGTCGATTTATTACCCATGAACACACTACCTGTATGCTAATTCTATGTAAAAAGGTAGCTCCAGCCCTCATGATGTTGTCCAACATTTCCGCTATAAAACGGGATACAATTATTTTGGAAACATACCAAATTTGAAAAATAATTGAGAAGTTGCGCAATTACTAATCATGGAGCACAAAAAAAGCCTACAGCACCTGGTATTCCCAGGCAGTCTCCCATCCAGGTACTAACTAGGGCCGACCCTGCTTAGCTTCCGAGATCGGGTGCATTCAGTGTGGTGTGGCCGTAGGCTCTAGGAATGCTAAGAATATTACTCTTATGCATTTGCATTTAGTAAGCTAAGCCATGCAGCCACTTGCAACATGATACCACGCTCATCGCTCGATCAGGCTCGATCAGGCGAGATATATAAGACTGGTGGGCCCATTCAGGACTCCTATGTCTGGTAGGATAACTTTAATTCATCCATCCTGTGTCTGTTGCAGGGAGGTGGAGAGAACAATCAACACAATAATGGTTTTCTTTCATGCCTCTTGAACGACTCAATATTCTCTGTACTGCATTACATGTGAAAGTCGATTTATTACCCATGAACACACTACCTGTATGCTAATTCTATGTAAAAAGGTAGCTCCAGCCCTCATGATGTTGTCCAACATTTCCGCTATAAAACGGGATACAATTATTTTGGAAACATACCAAATTTGAAAAATAATTGAGAAGTTGCGCAATTACTAATCATGGAGCACAAAAAAAGCCTACAGCACCTGGTATTCCCAGGCAGTCTCCCATCCAGGTACTAACTAGGGCCGACCCTGCTTAGCTTCCGAGATCGGGCGCATTCAGTGTGGTGTGGCCGTAGGCTCTGGGCCTAGTGAGTTTGTACTTTTAAGCATCTAGTCGGCTAGACCTTGCAGTTTTGAAAGGCAATTGTGAAATGGCTCACTTCCTGAACTTGGAGCACAAAAAAGCCTACAGCACCTGGTATTCCCAGGTGGTCTCCCATCCAGGTACTAACTAGGCCCGACACTGCTTAGCTTCCGAGATCAGACGAGATCAGGCGCATTCAGTGTGGTGTGGCCGTAGGCTCTGGGCCTAGTGAGTTTTGTACTTTTAAGCATCTAGTCGGCTAGACCTTGCAGTTTTGAAAGGCAATTGAGAAAGGGCTCACTTCCTGAACTTGGAGCACAAAAAAGCCTACAGCACCTGGTATTCCCAGGCGGTCTCCCATCCAGGTACTAACTAGGCCTAACACTGCTTAACTTCCGAGATCAGACGAGATCGGGTGCATTCAGTGTGGTGTGGCCGTAGGCTCTAGGAATGCTAAGAATATTACTCTTATGCATTTGCATTTAGTAAGCTAAGCCATGCAGCCACTTGCAACATGATACCACGCTCATCGCTCGATCAGGCTCGATCAGGCGAGATATATAAGACTGGTGGGCCCATTCAGGACTCCTATGTCTGGTAGGATAACTTTAATTCATCCATCCTGTGTCTGTTGCAGGGAGGTGGAGAGAACAATCAACACAATAATGGTTTTCTTTCATGCCTCTTGAAGGACTCAATATTCTCTGTACTGCATTACATGTGAAAGTCGATTTATTACCCATGAACACACTACCTGTATGCTAATTCTATGTAAAAAGGTAGCTCCAGCCCTCATGATGTTGTCCAACATTTCCGCTATAAAACGGGATACAATTATTTTGGAAACATACCAAATTTGAAAAATAATTGAGAAGTTGCGCAATTACTAATCATGGAGCACAAAAAAAGCCTACAGCACCTGGTATTCCCAGGCAGTCTCCCATCCAGGTACTAACTAGGGCCGACCCTGCTTAGCTTCCGAGATCGGGCGCATTCAGTGTGGTGTGGCCGTAGGCTCTGGGCCTAGTGAGTTTGTACTTTTAAGCATCTAGTCGGCTAGACCTTGCAGTTTTGAAAGGCAATTGTGAAATGGCTCACTTCCTGAACTTGGAGCACAAAAAAGCCTACAGCACCTGGTATTCCCAGGCGGTCTCTCATCCAGGTACTAACAAGGCCTAACACTGCTTAACTTCCGAGATCGGGTGCATTCAGTGTGGTGTGGCCGTAGGCTCTAGGAATGCTAAGAATATTACTCTTATGCATTTGCATTTAGTAAGCTAAGCCATGCAGCCACTTGCAACATGATACCACGCTCATCGCTCGATCAGGCTCGATCAGGCGAGATATATAAGACTGGTGGGCCCATTCAGGACTCCTATGTCTGGTAGGATAACTTTAATTCATCCATCCTGTGTCTGTTGCAGGGAGGTGGAGAGAACAATCAACACAATAATGGTTTTCTTTCATGCCTCTTGAACGACTCAATATTCTCTGTACTGCATTACATGTGAAAGTCGATTTATTACCCATGAACACACTACCTGTATGCTAATTCTATGTAAAAAGGTAGCTCCAGCCCTCATGATGTTGTCCAACATTTCCGCTATAAAACGGGATACAATTATTTTGGAAACATACCAAATTTGAAAAATAATTGAGAAGTTGCGCAATTACTAATCATGGAGCACAAAAAAAGCCTACAGCACCTGGTATTCCCAGGCAGTCTCCCATCCAGGTACTAACTAGGGCCGACCCTGCTTAGCTTCCGAGATCGGGCGCATTCAGTGTGGTGTGGCCGTAGGCTCTGGGCCTAGTGAGTTTGTACTTTTAAGCATCTAGTCGGCTAGACCTTGCAGTTTTGAAAGGCAATTGTGAAATGGCTCACTTCCTGAACTTGGAGCACAAAAAAGCCTACAGCACCTGGTATTCCCAGGTGGTCTCCCATCCAGGTACTAACTAGGCCCGACACTGCTTAGCTTCCGAGATCAGACGAGATCAGGCGCATTCAGTGTGGTGTGGCCGTAGGCTCTGGGCCTAGTGAGTTTTGTACTTTTAAGCATCTAGTCGGCTAGACCTTGCAGTTTTGAAAGGCAATTGAGAAAGGGCTCACTTCCTGAACTTGGAGCACAAAAAAGCCTACAGCACCTGGTATTCCCAGGCGGTCTCCCATCCAGGTACTAACTAGGCCTAACACTGCTTAACTTCCGAGATCAGACGAGATCGGGTGCATTCAGTGTGGTGTGGCCGTAGGCTCTAGGAATGCTAAGAATATTACTCTTATGCATTTGCATTTAGTAAGCTAAGCCATGCAGCCACTTGCAACATGATACCACGCTCATCGCTCGATCAGGCTCGATCAGGCGAGATATATAAGACTGGTGGGCCCATTCAGGACTCCTATGTCTGGTAGGATAACTTTAATTCATCCATCCTGTGTCTGTTGCAGGGAGGTGGAGAGAACAATCAACACAATAATGGTTTTCTTTCATGCCTCTTGAAGGACTCAATATTCTCTGTACTGCATTACATGTGAAAGTCGATTTATTACCCATGAACACACTACCTGTATGCTAATTCTATGTAAAAAGG